>NC_136484.1:120275123-120387623 GCF_053919585.1 Euprymna scolopes | reverse complement strand
TAGTAAAACTGATGTGATTTTAAGTTTAATGTTATATATATATATAAAAGCGAAAATGTATGTAGGTATGTTTGTGTGTATGTATGTATGTTTGTGTGTCTGCTAAAAATTTTCACAGACACAACAAAATTTCACAAACTTGGTCTCATATTAAAGTCCCACCCTCCGGATGACAAATATCGAAAAATTAGCCCAAAAGGACCATGAGAAGTGGGTCAGTTGATCGATTTTCTGCAGGGGGGGGCAAAAAGATACATTTTAATGATATTTTTTATGTAATTTAATAAACGCTGAGTCATATCACGTGACCCTGACGTAAGCAATCTGCAATGGCGATATGCATATGAAAACATTGAAAAGAGACTTTTGTTATCGGTAAAAAAGACACATCATACACATCAAAATACAAAAATTTCACGTTAGGAAAACGTTACCAAAGTGTTTAGTACGTTAAAAATAATTAGATACGATAGTTAAACGAAAAATAACAAGCCAAAACTGTGAAGTAAAAAAAAAAATAGGCTTACAAAAATATTAACGATCGATGTTTTTACTAAAAAAACAAAACAAAGCGAGACGCCATTTTCCTTTTTAGTAACACTCTTTAGGATAACGAAGACGAAGTGAGAGAGAGAGAGATACGCAAACAGAGAGAGAGAGTGAAAGAGAGAGACAGAGATAGAGAGAGAGAGAGAGAGATGTCTAGACAGGAAACGAGATTCGTTTTACTGTGTTTTAGAATGTAAATGAACAAACATATAAGAGTGATTGTATTTGATCACATCACAGGCCTATACCCTCCTTATTTTCGAGTAACGTTTGTTTCTACGAAAATGATGAGACCGCTTGAATTCTAGGTACAGATACTACACTTAGATCTTAGCCAAAAAGACCAAGTAAAAAAAATGGGTATTATATATTTTTCGTATATTAGTTTGAATTCTAAGAACAGATACTACACTTTGATCTTGTTTATTTATTTTATTGTTGTCAAAAAATGAAATTACAATGTAAAATTATAAAGACAAAAATATCAAACAACAAAATTAGGCACAAGGCCCTATAAGAAATTGGGAGGGGGAGGGGACAGGGTCTTTGTGACTATAATGACATGATGAAGACTTTGTGGTCTTACTCTTGACTGGCAACATTTACCAAAATACCTCATTCATTCTGTGTAATCTAACTAGTGGAGCCTAATCTAACTAATACACTTTGATCTTAGTCAAAAAAAACAAGTAAAAAAAAGAATACGTATTATATATTTTTCGTATATTAGCTTAAGTTCTAAGAACAGATAATACACTTTGATCTTAGCCAAAAGACCAAGTAACCGTCTTATACAGCTTAATTTTCTCCCGAGAATTATCTCCTATCAAAAAAAGATGCATATTTTATATTTACTTGGTGGGGGTGGGGGGAGAAGGATGAAACCGCTTTAATTCTAAGACCAGATACTACACTTGGATCTTACGCAAAAGACCAAGTAAAAAAAATGCGTATTGTATATTTTTGAGGAAGGTGAGAGGCATATTATGAGTTAGTGGGAGATGAAACCGCTTTATTTCTAAGAACAGATACTACACTTTGAGGTATTTATTTGCTCCCCCACTGAGCAAATTAGGCACAAGGCCGATTTTTAAAGTGAGGAGTGAAGGGGAAATGGAGACCAACTCCCCGGGGAGTAGGGGAGCTGGATGGTGACAATTGGTATGAAGGGTTCCCCTACATTGACCAAGGTCTTATATGTGGGGTTGCCCACACATATGGTCTTTGCTTGCAGTATTTGCCGGACAAGATACTACACTTTGATCTTAGCCAAAAGACCAAGTAAAAAAAAAGATGCGTATTGGACAGAATTGGTGCATATGTACGAGCAAAATACCCAGCGTCGCCCGTAATAGTATGACATAGCACTAGCACGACATATATACTAGCTGATTACCCGGCATGGCCTGGGATTGGAAGAACACTCGGCGACGCCTGGGATTGGAAAAAATTGGTTGATATATGCACTCCTTATTTTCGAGTTTTCTTAGTGGGGGTTGGGGCGAAAGATGAGACCACTTTAATTCAAAGATCAGATACTACACTTTGATCTTAGCCAAAAGACCAAGTAACTGTCTTATACAGCTTAATTTTCTGCCGAGCATTATCTCCTATTAAAAAATATGCATAATTTATATTTAGATGTCATATTCCAAAAATCACAGAAGGCCATACTTATTTTTGATTGACGTTTGATTCTCTCCTTATTTTCTTAGTGGGGGTGGGGGGAGAAGGATGAAACCGCTGTAATTCTGAGAACAGATACTACACTTTGATCTTAGCCAAAAGACCAAGTAAAAAAATGCGTATTATATATGTTTGAGGAAGGTGAGAGGTATATTATGAGTTAGTGGGAGGAGGGGGCGAAAGATGAAACCGCTTTATTTCTAAGAACAGATGGTATTTATTTGCTCCCCCACCGAGCAAATTAGGCACAAGCCCGATTTTTAATGTGAGGAGTGAAGGGAGGGGGAAGGGAAAAAGGGGACCAGCTCCCGAGAGGTGGGAAATAGGAGCTGGTTAATGGTCAGGCATGTGGGGTTGCCCCCACATCTGGTCTTTGCTAGTCATAGCTTGCAGCATCTGAAGAACAGATGGTATTTATTTGCTCCCCCCTGAGCAAATTAGGCACAAGGCCGTTTTTAATGTGAGGTAAAAACCAGCTCCCCTAAAAGGGGTCACTCTGGTTACCAAAAATAATAATTGTCCCAGTATAGAGGGTTTCCCCTCCATTGACCGGTACAAACTATCTTAAGTGCAGCATCTGCCGGAACAGATGGTATTTATTTGCCCCCCCACTGAGCAAATTAGGCACAAGGCCGTTTTTAATGTGAGGTAAAAACCAGCTCCCCTAAAAGTAGGCAAAAAGGGGACACTCTGGTTACCAAAAATAATAATTGTCCCAGTATAGAGGGTCTCCCCTCCATTGACTGGTACAAATTATCTTAAGTGCAGCATCTGCCGGAACAGATGGTGTTTATTTGCTCCCCCACTGAGCAAATTAGGCACAAGGCCGTTTTTAATGTGAGGTAAAAACCAGCTCCCCTAAAAGTAGGCAAAAAGGGGGCACTCTGGTTACCAAAAATAATAATTGTCCCAGTATAGAGGGTTTCCCCTCCATTGACTGGTACAAATTATCTTAAGTGCAGCATCTGAAGAACAGATGGTGTTTATTTGCTCCCCCACTGAGCAAATTAGGCACAAGGCCGTTTTTAATGTGAGGTAAAAACCAGCTCCCCTAAAAGGGGTCACTCTGCTTACCAAAAATAATAATTGTCCCAGTATAGAGGGTTTCCCCTCCATTGACTGGTACAAATTATCTTAAGTGCAGTATCTGCCGGAACAGATGGTGTTTATTTGCTCCCCCACTGAGCAAATTAGGCACAAGGCCGTTTTTAATGTGAGGTAAAAACCAGCTCCCCTAAAAGAAAGGGGGCACTCTGGTTACCAAAAATAATAATTGTCCCAGTATAGAGGGTTTCCCCTCCATTGACTGGTACAAATTATCTTAAGTGCAGCATCTGCCGGAACAGATACTACACTTTGATCTTGACCAAAAGGCCAAGTAAAAAAATATATATGCGTATTGGACAGAATTGGTGCACATGTAGGAGCAAAATATCCAGCGTCACCCGTAATAGTATGACATAGCACTAGCACGACATATATACTAGCTGATTACCCGGCATGGCCTGGGATTGGAAGAACACTTTGCGACGCCTGGGATTGGAAAAAAATTGGTTGATATATGTACTAGCCAAATGCCCAGCATCGCCCGGGATGGATTATATAGGTAGATATCTGTATTAGCAAAATACCCGGCATAGCCCAGGATTGGATAAAGTAGGTGTATATGGACTAGCAAAACAACCGGCGTTGCGCGGGATTGTATGACATAGGTGGATGTGTACTAGCAGAATACCAAGTGTCGCCTGGGATTGTATGATATAGGTGAAGTATAGGTCCGATTCGACAATTTTGAAGCTGCTTGTGCAGTATAGGTCCGATTTGAAAAATGTTGATGGTACTTGTGCATTATAGGTCCGATTTGACAATTTTTAAGGTGCTTGTAGGTTTGATTTGACAATTTTGAAAGTGCTTGTGCAGTATAGGTCCCATTTGACAATTTTGAAGGTGCTTGTGCAGTATAGGACCCATTTGACAATTTTGAAGGTGCTTGTGCAGTTTAGGTCCAATTTGAAAAATTTAGAAGGTGCTTGTGCAGTATATGTCCGATGTGAAAATTATGAAGGTGATTGTGCATTATAAGTCCGATTTGAAATATTTCGAAGGTGCTTGCGCAGTATATATTTTACAATATGCAAGTGACCTCCCTTGGATGTAGCTTAATTATCAGATTCCATTAGATTAGTATACAATCATTGTTATAATATGCAAGTGATCTCCCTTGGATATATATTCATTGCCGAATACCATTTGAATACTATAAAATCATTGGTGTAATATGAAAGTGACTTCCATAGAGTATAGCTTCATTGTCGAATACCATTAGATTAATATGCAATTGTTTTCATAATATGTAAGTGACCTCCATTGAGTGTAGCTTCATTCTAGAATTCCATTATATTAATATAAAATTATTGTCATAATATGCAAGTGACCTCCCTTAGATGTAGCTTCTTTTTTCGAATACCATTAGATTAATATACATTCATTGTCATAATATGTAAGTGACCTCCCCTGGATGTAGCTTCATTCTCGAATGCCATTACTTTTATATAAAATCATTGTTATAATATACAAGTGACCTCCCTTGGCTGTAGTTTCATTTTCGAATACAATTAGATTAATATACAATCATTGTTATAATATGCAAGTGACCTTCCTTGGATGTAGTCTCATTGTCGAATACCATTAGATTAGTATGCAATCAATGTAATATTATGCCAGTGAACGCTCTAGGATATGGCTTCATAGCTGGATATTTGTACTAGCATAATACCCAGCGTTGCCGGGGATTGTATAAGAAAGGTGGATATATGTACTAGCAAAATACCCGACGTTGCCTGGGATTGGATGAGATAGGTGGGATGTTTCCTAGAAGAATTCCTGCGATCTGATCAGATGGGTGGATATTTGTGCTAACAGAATACCCCATATAGGAAGATGGTGTGATTATGTCGTAAAATCATGAACAATTATTGTCCAGATTAGTAACATATCCAAGAATTATAAAAAATGATAAAATGCGAGTTATTTGTTGGTGTGTTTATAATGAAATAACACGCCAGACAATGTCACAAATAATTATTTTAGCAAAGGAAAGGATATTATGTGGTCTAAATTATTAAAAACGTAGTCGAAATTAGTAACATATCCAATAATTATGAAAAGTGATTAAATGTAAGTTATTGGATTGGGGTTTTATAATGAAATGAGCAGCCCAGATATGGTCTTAAAGTTAATATTTTATTAAGAGGGGGCCAATTATGTGTGTTACACCATTAAAAATGATTGTAGAAATTAGTAACATATCCAAGAAAAGTGAAAAAGTATGAAAAGTGAGTTATGTGATTCGTGTGTTCGTAATGAAATTACCAGCACAGACAATGTCTCAAATGTATTAATTTCGTAAGTGGAAGGGGGTTATGTGGGTTAACTCATGAAACATGATTGTCGAAATTAGTAACATATCCAAGAATTATGAAAAATTATGAAATGTTAGTTATTGATGTGCATATTTGTAATGAAATAGACGCCCTAGACAATGTCGCATGGTTGTTATTTTAGTAAGAGAGGGACGATTATGCGTGTTAAATCATCAGAAATGATTGTCGAAATTAGTAACATATCCAAGAATTATGAAAAATGATAGAATGTGAGTTATTTCATTGGTGTGTTTATCATGAAATAACCAGTATCAATGTATCAAAGTTTTTATTTTAGCAAGAGGAGAGAGGATTATGTGGGTTAAATAATGAAAAACGATTAGAAAAATATACAATTATTGTCATAATATGCGAGTGATCTCCGCTGGGTTTAGCTTCATTGTCGAATTCCATTAGATTAATTAGAATTGTTGTTATAATATGTAAGTGACCTTCTTTGGGTGTAGCTTCATTTTCGAATACCATTAGATTAATATACAATCATTGTTATATTATATAAGTGACCTCACTTGGGTGTAGCTTCATTGTCAAATACCATTAGAATAATATACACTCATTGCTATAATATGCAAGTGATCTCCCTTGGATGTAGTTTCGTTGTCGAATAGCATTAGAATAATATGCAATCATTACTATAATGTGCAAGTGACCTCCCTTGGATGTAGCTTCATTGTCGAACATAATTGCATAAATATAAAATCATTAATATAATATGCGAGTGAGCTCCGCTGAATATAACTTCATAGTCAACTACCAATAGGTTATGCAAGTGACCGCCCTTGGATGTAGCTTCATTGTTGAATACCATTAGAATAATATACAATCATTGTTATAATATGCAAGTGACCTCCCTGTGATGTAGCTTTATTGTCGAATACCATTAGATTAATATTCAATCATTGTAATATTATGCCAGTGAACTCTTTTTTTATGTGGCTTCATAGCTGGATATTTGCACTAGCAGAATACCAAGCGTTGCCGGTGATTGGATAAGACAGGTGGATATATGTACTTACAAAATACCCGACATTGCCTGGGATTGGATGAGATAGGTCGTTTGTTTCCTACGAGAATATCTGGGATCGGATAAGATAGCTGGATATTTGTGATAACAGAATACCCTATATAGGAAGATGGGGCGATTATGTGGTGAAATCATGAAGAATTATTGTCCAAATAAGTAAGATAACCAAGAATTATGAAAAATGATAAACTGTGAGTTATTTGATTGGTGTGTTTGTAATGAAATAAACAGCCCAGATGTTGTCTGAAAGTTAGTATTTTAGTAATGAAAAAAAAAACAGCCAGACAATGTCTAAAAGTTATTATTTTAGTAAGAGAAAGGGAATTATGCGGGTTAAATCATGAAAAAAATGATTGTCGAAATCAGCAACATATCCAAGAAATATGAAAAGTGATTAAAGGTAAGCTATATGTGTTTATAATGAAATAAACAGCCCATATATAGTCTGAAAGTTATTATTTAAGTAAGAGGGGGTTAATTAAGTGGGTTACATGATAAAAAAATGATCGTAAAAATTAGTAACATATCCAAGAATTATTAAATATGAGTAAATTTGAGTTATTTGTTAGGTGTGTTCTTAATAAAATAGAAAGCCAAGATGATGCATTCAAGTTATAATTTTAGTAAGAACGGGGCTATAATTAGTGTTAAATCAAGAAAAATGATTATCGAAATTAGTAAAATATCCAAGAATTATGAAAAATGATGACATGTGAGTAATTTTATAAGTATGTTTGTAATTAAATAGACAGCCCAGACAATTTCTCAAATGTATTATTTTAGTAAGAGGTGGGCGATAATGTTGGGTAACTCATGAAACATGATTGTCGAAATAAGTAACATATACAAGAAGTATGAAAAGTTATGAAATGTAAGTTATATTATTTCTGTTTTTATAATGAAATAAACAGCGGAGAAAAAGCCTCAGAGTTATTTCTTTAGAAGGCCGGGGTAAAGTATGTGGGGTTAATCATGAAAATTGACTGTTGAAATAACTAACATATCCAGGAATTATGAAAAATGATGAAATATGAGTTATTTGATTGGTGTGTTTGTAATAAAATAACTAGCCAGATAATATCTCTAAGTTATTATGTTAGTAAGAGGAAAAGGGATTATGTGGGTTAAATCATGAAAAATGATTGTCAAAATTAGTAACATATCCAAGAATTATGAAATATTATCAAATGTGAGGTATTTGATTAATGCGTTTGTAGTAAAATAACCAGTCAGACAATCTCACAAAGTAATTATTTTAGCAAAAGGATATGATATTATGTGGGTTACATTATAAAAAACGATTGTCGAAATTAGAAACATATCCAAGAATTATGAAAAGTGATTAAATGTAAGTTATTGGATTGATGTGTTTATAATGAAATGAATAGGTCAGATATAGTCTTAAAGTTAAAATTTAGTAAGAGTGGGTCGATTATGTGGGTTACATAATTAAAAATGATTGTTGAAATTAGTAACATATCCAAGAATTATGAAAAATTATAACATGTGAGTTATTTAATTTATGTGTTTATAATGAAATAACCAGCAAGACAATGTATCAAAGTTATTGTTTAGCAATAGGTGAGGGGATTATGTGGGTTAAATAAAACAAAACGATTGTCAAAAGTTGTAACATATCTAAGAATTATGAAAAATGATAAAATATGAGTTATTTGATTGGTGTGTTTATCATAAAATAAACAATAGACAATATCTCAAAGTTATTATTTTAGCTAGAGGAAAGGGGATTATGTGGGTTAAATCATGAAAAACTATTGTCGAAATTAGTATCATATCCAAGAATTATGAAAAGTTATTAAATGTAAGTTATTTGATCGGTGTGTGTATAATGAAATAAACAGCCCAGGTATTGTCTGCAAGTTGTTATTTTAGTAAGAGGGGGTCGATTATGCGGGTTAAATCTTAAACAATGATTGTCGAAATTAGTAACATATCATAGAATTATGAACAATGATTATGTGAGTTATTTGATTGGTGTGTTCGTAATGAAATAAACAGGCTAGAAGATGTATCAAAGTTGTTATTTTGTAAGAGGAACGGGATCATGTCGGTTAATGAGGGGGCGATAATTTGGGTTACTTTATTAAAAATAATTCTCGAAATTAGTAACATATCCAAGAATTTTGAAAAATGGTAAAATGTGAGTAACTTGATAGGTGTGTTTGTAATGAAAAAACAGCCATTCAATGTCTGACAGTCATTATTTTGGTAATAGGAGGTGGCGATAATGTGGATTAACTCTTTAAAAATTATTGTCGAAATTAGTAACATATCCAAGAATTATGAAAAATTGAGTTTTAGTTATTTGATTCGTGTGTTTATAATGAAATAAACAGACCAGTCAATGTAGTAAATTTATGATTTTAATAAGAATTGGGCGATTAGATGTGCGCACTCATTAAATTTGATTGTCGAAATTCATAACATATCCAAGATTATGAAAAATTATGAAATGTGAGGTATTTTATTGATGTGTTTATAATGAAATAAACAGCTTAGAAGTGTCTCAAAGGTATTATTTTCGTAAGGGGAGAGGGATTATGTGATTGAACTCAGAAAAAATAACGGTTGAAATTAGCAACATATCAAAACATTATGAAAAATGATGAAATGTCAGTTATTTGATTGGTATATTCATAATGAAATAGATATACCAGCCAATTTATGAAAGTTATTATTTTAGCAAGAGGTGGCGATTATTTGGGTTACTTCAGAAAAATTATCGTCGAAATTAGTAACATATCCAAGAATTATGAAAAATGATATAATGTGAGTTACTTTGTTGGTGGTTTTGTAATGAAATAACCAGACATCCAATGTTTAAAAGTTATTATGTTAGTGATAGAAGGGGGCGATAACGTGGATTTACTCATGAAAAATGATAGCAGAAATTAGTAACATACCATAGCCTATGTATCAATGTTTTTATTTTAGTAAGAGTGGAGGCAATAATGTAAGTTAAATCATCTGACATGGTTGTTTAAATTAGTAACATATCAAAAAATTATGAAAAATGATTAAATGTGAGTTATTTGGATGATGTGTTTGTAATGAAAAACCAGTCAAAACAATGTCTTAAAGTTATTATTTTAGACAGGTGAGCGATAATGTGGGTTAAATTGTCGAAATGTGTAACAATCCAAGAATTATGGGATTCAACGAGATACGTCCACATATATACTTACAGATTACCAGGAGTCACCCTGGATTCAATGAGATACATGACAATGTATGCAAGCAGAATACATGGTCAGATGGGATGTAATGAGATAGATGCAAATATATACTAGCAGAAAACTTGGCGTTGCCTGTGATTGAATTAGATTGATTGAAATATATGCTAACAGAATACCTTGCGTCGCCCAGGATTTCATGAGATTGATTGAGATATATACTAGCAAAACACCCAGAGTTGCCTGGGATTGAATGAATTAGGTGAGAATATATATTAGCAAAATACCTGCCATCGCTTGGGATTTGATGAGATAAATGTGTTGCATATTACTTGTCCTTGCATATACACGCTGTAAATTACCTACGCTAGGTAAGATACAATTATTTCAAATGTGTAATACCCGTCTTATGTAGTTAAAATAATTATTTTGCTCGAAATAGCAAATGATACATAAACATACAAAATTCCGATCTCATAAGAATAATTAATATATTACAAAACCAAATTCAATATTTTCATTGTGTATACGGTCCCGAGCAACGCCGGGTAACCCCGCTAGTCTATATATATATATATATAAAAGCGAAAATTTCTGTATGCATGTATGTTTGTCTGTATGTTTGGATGTCTTTTAAAAACTTTCGACAGACGCCACGAAAATTTACAAACTCGGTATCACATCGAAGCTGCATCCTTTGCTCGAAAAATATCGAGAAATTGGTTATAAATGTTAACTTTTTCACCCCGAAATCGACAATTTTCGTCAGGGGGGGGTCAACAAAAACGGTCCTCTCGTGACAATGACCGATTCTACGCATGCGTCAGATGATGTCGTGACCTGATTTACTTTAAATAGTTGAAAAAAACGAACAAATTCCGTGAACGTAACCTTAGCTCAGTTGGTTAAGACCTTGGTTCATTATCTAAACGTTTTGGGTTCGAATCGTGGTGTGAGATGTTTTTTTGTCGATTGTTTAACTAACCTATTCTGGCTGGCCGATTTTATTTTCAACCTTCGCCTCGGGGCTTCGGGTTCGATCCCCCGGGTTCTTTTTTATTTAACACCACACACACCTCCAAACACCCGGGCATCCCCAGGTACCCCCCGCTAGTGTTTAATATATCATTAGATGTAATGCAAGTTACTGATGCCGAGAAATTTCAATAAATAAAACAACTCCAATGTTGATCTATAACCTTAAATATGCATAAAAATCATTCTAGAACATATCTATTACAAAATAGCAATGCACTATTCGTTCTTTCAGCAGCCAGATTTGGAGATATGTGTTATCTATTAATCTTTAAATGCATAGATTTATAATAAAAATCAACCTTTTAAAAACACAAGAGAGCGGATACAAAACAGACGAACTTGGGTGCATGTAGGGTTCGATACACGTTTATATAGTTTTTATGACAATAATGAATGAAAGATTTATCTAATGCGAATAGTCTTAATTGTTTTATATTGACAGATTTACAGGTCTGAGATAAAACACATCATGATTATACAAGCAAGCCGCTCGCGTGGACAAGTTATGAAATATATTAAATATCATATTGTAATTCATGTGAATTCCGTATTATTATTACAGAGTCAATTCTCAATTGATAATTTCCTTGTACCCAATATATAGTAGTGTGGCTCGGTCATAAAATAAACTTTAGTATATTTTAATAAATGCAGATTTCGTATTTATAATTATAGAGCCACAACCCTCTTGATTAACATATTGCACACAATATATAACATTATGTAAAAAGTAAAAACAATTATGATTTAAGTGTAACCAGCGAGAATCGCACCTAAAGTATGTAGCTTCCAGCCTTATTTGTTACCGGCTAATTGAAGTCCATACACAAAAAACAAAAAACAAAAAAAAAACTTAAAAAATAACGTCGTTAAAGATTTAAATATATTGTTTCGTATGCGTAGAAATAACTAATTTAGTGTAATTACGCCTTCCAAGTTGCAATGCTTTTATATTTTACTACTTAGCAGTTATGGGTACAGACTGAAAATAAAACAGATTTAATTCCATAAGTCCATATTTTTATATAGCATGTTTCTTGACTGTAGACCAAAACTTTACAGAATAGTTTATAGGGATGGTTTCTCACACAGACTGGCAACGTCACACTCACATAAACACGCACACACACGCATACACACACATATAGATATATTTGTATATATAGTTATATATATATATTCACATATTTGATTATAATATTTTCTAAAGTATTACTACGAAAATAATGTTTTCTAAGATACGTATGTTTCGGCGTATAAGGCGATCCTTAATCTTTAAAAAATCATCTTTAAAAACCAATATTTCATAAGATACCGGTGTTGCAATTTCTAGCCTAGGCTAAACAAACATTGTTTCATGATTTATCACTCGTCTTATACAACCGATATATGAGACATTTATTCATATTTGCTCCATTTTTTTTTACCCCGTCTTACTTGATAGTCGACTTATATACCGAAATGTACGAATATAACTGATTTCCATGAAAAAGTGTCATAAGAACGCTTAATACGCTATATACACATCTAAAGAGTTTAAAGTTTCTTCATTATAATAACATGTATATTTGTTTATCTATATTTAAAGAGAATAAATCCGGTTGCTTAATAACGAGAACCTGCATTTTTACTTATAAAATCATATTTTATTTGTCTATCGTCTAGTTAAAAAAAAATGATTTTATTCGGTACAAATTACTAACATTTGTAAATAATAGTTTCTAATGTGGGAATAACTTATTTAATCTTACAATATGAACATACTATTCTGCCCTAAAAAAGAAATCCTTACTTTTCCTATAAGTCGGAGGAGAAAAATGTATTCATTGGATGATAGGATTAATCTTAGGCAATATATAGATAAAAATATACATCGTGGGAAAACAGAGCCCAGTCTCAATTTTTGCATATCCCTTATGCCCATTTAAGCTGACCGTGGTGTGTTTTTAATACTCGGACAATTTGGGGGACTTACGAATAGGCACCGATTTTCTTTCATAATGGCTTGCACTGATCTGACAGTTTTAATAGGATTTATCCCCATCTGTCTCTTCAAATGTATGTCTGCCTAAAATGTTCGACAGAGGCGATGGATTTTCACGAGATAGGTACTGTTTGTAAGCTCTGCCCTTCGGACGAAAAATATCGAAAAATTGCCTGAATGCATTAATTCCTTCATCGTCAACTAGACACCTTTCTACAGGGAGTGGTCGCTTTTTTCGCCGATATTTTCACAGGTCATCCCTTCTTTTCGATTGACTAGCCTTAATTAAAACTTACATCACTTCCAGTTTGACGTCACTGTTTTTGTCGTTCTTTTCCTCCTTCGCGCTACATGTTCGAACATGGCTGGCTACCACCACTTTGTTTTTTTTCTTTTTTTGTTCAACAGACACCTCCAAACACCCGGTCAACGTCGGGCACCCTAGCTAGTCTAGAACATAAATCTCACCTGCCTGTTTAAATGTATGTATGTATGTATGTATGTATGTATGTATGTTTTGTCTTCATTAAACGTTCGACAGAGGCGACGGATTTTCGTGAGATCGGTATGTTTTGAAGCTGGACCGTTCAGAGGACAAATATCGAAAAATGGGCTAAAAAATTAATCCCTTTCACCCTCCAATGGACACGTTTCCACAGGGAGTAGTAGTAAAGACGTCACGTTTTTTTTACGTTCTCTTCCTCCTTCGCGATACGGATTTGAGTCTGTCTGCCTATTACGACTTTTTTCTCAACACTACTCTAAAGGCACAGAAAATTTAGCACACATAGATCTTTCATTTTTTAATTAGAAAAAACACTGTACTTCTACAGTATCCTATCCAGGAAATGAGGTACTTATACAGTGAAGTGCCCATATGAAATACAAAGAAATTCTCATCTGTGACCTACATAAGTTATCAAAATCGAAAATCCTGTAATATATTCGAGTAGTATAACATTTATATAAAAAATCCGGTACTTCTTCGCTATTGCACTCTGATGTAAAAACAAACACACGCTTAACTGTGATATACCGATAATTTAGCACAACATGAACTTATTTAAATAATTTTAAATATGGGTTATACATAACCCACGCTGGGTAAGGGATTTTTTTCCACATACGTGCTGTAAATTTCCTGTCCAATGAAGGTACAATTATTCCATACATATGTTGTGTAATACCCATCCTAGGGTAGGTAAAATATACCTTCGCTCAAGATAGCAAATGATAAATAGGCATAAAAAATCCTCTATCCTAAGAATAACAGGCATGTTCAACATTTTTCACATTGTCTTATACGGCCCCGAACAATGCTGGGTGGCCTTGCTAGTATTAAATAAACAGTATTTATCAATGATGATCTAGTGATTTTTTATTACGGTTTAGCTTGTTTATCGAATGAACTATAGCATCTGTAATCTTAGAATAAACAGTTTTTAACCCATGTAGAGAAGTGCATGTGTTGTACATTCATACTTAGCCAACGAGATTCAAATATAGGTCACATTCGATTAAAATAACTGAATCACGGTGACTTTTTGGTTATCTCGACTTTGAATTACTTTGGACACCGTCTAGTCTAGTGATAATTGTCGCAGAAACACTCCTTCCTACGTCGTCAAATCAAATCTTTTATTTCCTTAACCTTCTCTCTCTCTCTATTTCGCCCAGTCTTCCCATCTTTATTTCTACTCGATTAGATCGGAAGATTTCAATCATGTTCTTAAAGTGTCAAAATATGAATTATATCAGTATGCAATATATGGACGCATAGACACACTTGTACAACTAATTTAGCACCGAGGTGAAAGTTTATCTGTAAAAAAATCTTGCAGTTCTATTTGTAGTTATCTTGGATATATGCAATATTCTTTCGAGAATTTATACAGGTGGTCCAGTTAAAAGTAGCTCGATCTCTCTAATCTTTCACTTAACTACAGGCAGCACAAGACAACATGCAATTTAATTTTTCAGCAAGATAGCCACATGTCTTACAGATCTCTGACACGAGTTCATGACATATTTACGTAAGAGAGAACAATAAGCAAAGTGTTATAGCCACCACGTTCCCCGGACTTGTCATAACGTGATTTTTATCTCTGAGAGACTTTAAAACAAAAGTTTATGCAAATAATCCTCATAATTTAGACCAGCTAAGGGAGAAAATTACCAACGCTATCAGAAGAATCATTCGAGAAGATCCACAGACAGTATCTTCAAATGTTTTTACATGTGCCTTAAAATGCATAAATTTACACGAGGGGCCTTTCTAGCATCTTTTATAACTCTACAGGTAATTTAAACAATTCTACACGTAATTTAAACAAGAAAAGAATGTTACTCCTCTTTACTTCATTTGCTGGGTTACTTTTAATTGGGCCAACATGTATATTCTATTTTGCTATTTAGATTGACTTATTAACTCGAGCGATTTTATTTGCAATATTTCAACTTTTTTTCTACATTGATTGTATTAGTATTAATCATCTTTTCGATTTCAATATCAACGTTTTGTTTCATGCTTCATGCTAAAAGTGTAATAGCTAGCCATTAGTGTATTGCTTTCATAAGGTTTCTAAGATCTTAATGTTATGTTTATGAAGGGTGCAGATTGTTTTTTATTGCTATCAATTGTTATTAGTAGCAACAGTAATGGTATTAGCAGTAGTACTATATGACATAATAATGTTGACCCACCGGATCTTGAAAGATCAACGAAGTCAAGCAACTTCGAGCTTGGTTCGTACCGGATGATATATGATTTTGGAATGCCCGCCGTTGTATATCAGTGATCGGCGGAATTTCCCAGAAAAAAATATACAAAGGCTTGAAGATACCTATATCAATTAATTCAGCATAATCTGCCCAGTCACACATCTATTACCACTATAAACAAACGTGTCGCCTCTGGCTGAAACTTCTCAAGAATGTAGTGAAGGTTCCTGCAGAAAATAATCGTTTATTATGATATGAATTTTTATTATAATATTAATAAAAATTTGGATATTGTTATGATGCAAGACTCGCGGGGTTCAACTTGGAGTTTTTTCGGGATTACGTATCGTGTTAAGAAAAAAATATACAATATGCTGGTCGTGGAATGTTACGACCCAAATGGCAAGGTAATTTAAGGTTCTATGATCTGTACTGTCGTGAAATTACCCAGAGCACAATTCGATAAGCTAAGACAAAATGACTGGGCATAACAACATGATTATACATATGTATTTCTATATACATCACTAACTTTATTGTGCAATAAGAATTATAAAATATAAAAGAAAAATATAGAATGCAATATCCCAACAGATCAAAACAAAGCGGGTTACAGAAAGAAATTCTCAAGAAAACCAATGTCTCTATTTTCGCTTTTTTTTTTCTTTTTCTTTATATTATATAAGATAATATTTAGTCAATTAAAAAGAAATGTCTGAAGATTTGAGTTCACCTATCTATAGGAGTGGACGGGATTGGTATAAAAAGAGGGATTAATAATCACAGAGTAGTTTTCTCTTAGAAACAGTATAATCCGAATGAATTGAATGATCCACATAAATTAAATATTGAAGAGAAGTCATCGTCCAATCCCGAGTTTTCCGGGATTGTAGGAGTCTCTTTATATTCACAGTAACAAGTATTCCTCGATTTGAGGTAAGCCTGGTTCTTTGGGGTGTCTGCCCTTTTCCGCTGTATCGATAAATATATGTAGTTATGTTTGCACTTTACTTCAACCAGTGATTGAGTTAATTAGGGCGCGTGGTGAATTTAACAAATTTTCCACCATGAATTCTGGCAACTTCTGTAAGCTATGGCTTGTGAACTCAGAATGGTTATTTAAAAAAATATTTTCTACCTCATGTGGGTTCATTTGCGCGCCAACTTTATTTCAAATTGCTTGCCAATGCTCTATCTTTATCTTTAGGGATAGAAAACGTACGTGTGAAGGGTAAAGGGATGAAGAAATGTATTACTTGACGAGGAGAGTAGAGGAGCTGGCCGTCTGCGTCATTTCCGTTAGTAACCTGACGCGTAGGATGATGAATTACTCGCTTTTCTTTTCGTCGATCGAATAAAAATCTAATCAAGGAAGGAAGAATTCTTTGTAATCATGCATTTTAACTGACTCTCGTTACGGCATCACCACTCAATCGCGCTCGCGCGTAATAGTATGAGATGTTATTTTAGAAATTTGCTTTAAAAATTGCTTCCCAGATTGTGAAAACATATATTTTTAATTCCATTAATTATTTAGAAAGTTTGAAATAAATCGCCTGGCATATTATTTACCTCATTATCAAACCTCTGGAAATCGATAATTCAAATAAAATCAGGTGGATTTTGGTAAGTAGTACCAGTCGCTTTCTCCTGATATTGAAATACAAAATGCATTATATTAATCTCACCGTCATTCACGTCATCAATAAACATTTAATTAACTTGTTTTTCATATTGACTTAAGGCATATTACACCAGATTCACATATTTTGACATGTAATCTAGTTAAAATGCTTCGAATAAAACAAAAACAACTTGTTTTCTATCTGATTACTTAGATTTTTTTTTGTATTCTACAGAGGATTGAACCTGTATGCATTCAGTATATTCTTTGTTTCATACGTTTCTGTCTGAGATTCAGTTTGTATTTATACTGTAGCTAATTTCTTCTTAATTTTGTCTCTCAATATGAAATGCCGATCTTAGATATTGGTTATTTATGAGGGCCATACTAAAACAGATTTTATAACGAAAATAATATACTCCATTAAACAAGATGTCAAAATTGTAATAACTAATGTTATATGACGAGATGACTTACTGTAGTGTAGTAGCTTTCGATTACTTATGTTCACCAAATATAAAAAGGCGAGTGAGTGGGGAGTAAGTTTTATAAAGCCTCTCTCTTTGCACCATTAGAGTTACAAGTTTATGTCAATTTATTAGCGAATTGATAATTTAAGTCGCTAGACACTCGGAAAAGATTGCAAAGAATCTTTCTCGAAGCATTATTTGTACAGCTTTTTTCCAGTTTCTTTCATAATCGACGTATAAATAAAAGATTAATAACTGAAGAAATATACGTTCACAAATCAAATAGAAATAAAATTAATATTATCCGCGGATGAAACATTGAGTTACTACGACGTATTCCAGTTTTAAACTATAATAAATAATACAAGAAAAATGAATGTTCGCATTGGGATATCTCTATCTTTATCTTTACAATTGAATAAAAAAATCACTTTTTTTGTGAGTGTGAGTCCCTTATAGTTTCCGAAACGGATGCGCCTATTTTTGCTAATTTTTCGCGAATGGTTATTCATCAGTTTGCTAGTGTTCTTAGATATGCTTAGTACAGAAATACCTCCGATAATTACCGAAAATCGAAAAATTTCGAGCATAAAAATAGCCATTTCTCACTTATAGATAAAAAATAATTACCGGGAATATTTTACGTTATACTGGTGTAACATTAGACGATTTAAAGTAAAATATTTCCCTAATAAAAAAAATTATTTGTTAACTATTAGAGAAAGGAGACTATTTTAAGAATTGTGATATTGTAAAAGAACAAAGACGGAATTCGATGAACAACATTGTCATTATTTTTTTTTCATTTTTAGGGGGGGAGGGAAATAGTCGACCGGGTTAAAATATGATACTAAGCGTATTGTACGACTGGGCTACATCAGGCAAATTTCTATTAAGTTCTCCTCATTAACAGTATCAGATAAAGAATTTGCATTAAAGTGAAATATTTATGGTATAAAATAACAAATATTTATTTATTTTTGTTGCTTTGCATTTGTTTTAAGTACTATAAAATATATATTACTTCATGAAATATTTACGGATTTCTTTCTTATTTTTGAAAGAAAAATATCTTACATTTTTTGCTGTGGACTTCGAGTCGTCTATTCTTCGGCATCACCATATATATAATTAATTTAGGAGTATACTGAAAAGAAAATCCATGAGAAAGTAGATAATTTTAATTAAAACGGCTATGAAAGCAAAAGAAAATGGAGAGATGGAACAAGAGGAATAGAAACACATCGTCCCGAATAAAGTGAACAAATAGAAATTGACAATGAAGTTGGAACTTTGCAACAGACTTAAAGAATACATTGATCTTTCACTAAGGAGATTAGACCTTGTAATATGTGGAGTGAGGTTTGAATTATTTTACAAAATAATTTTGCAATTGCAGAAGATAAAAACGAAAAAAAAGTTAGGGTGATCTACTTACCCAGTGACAGAAAAAATGGATCGTTGGATTTAA
Source organism: Euprymna scolopes (assembly GCF_053919585.1). Classification (NCBI taxonomy): domain Eukaryota; kingdom Metazoa; phylum Mollusca; class Cephalopoda; order Sepiida; family Sepiolidae; genus Euprymna; species Euprymna scolopes. The sequence goes on along the minus strand of NC_136484.1, from coordinate 120,368,419 downwards.
TCCTGTAGCGATAACTTCTCGATGTTATTTTGAACAAACAAATAAGCATATTGCGACATGTGTCTTATGGTACAAATAAGAAAGTAAATAATTGCTTGACGAATGTACAATGAAATCAGGAAGTCATATTTACTGGCCGAAAAAATATACTTGAAACAAATATAGTTTATAGAAGAAAAATATGGCATCCTGATAAAAGGGTACACTGCAACAATAGAGTAGGTAAGTAGTACTGAAACTGAAGCTGTTCCATCTGATGATAGTGATACTGCACCTGATTACGGAGTTTAAGAGATTATATACGGTGTACAATAATGATATATAAAAGTGAGAATGAGTGTGTTTAAAGACAACTCTCAACCTATATACTACTTGTACATTTGATCTTTAGGCCTGAAATGTGGTATAAAGGGTTGTCAGACTTGTTAGATTTTAAAAAATCTGTTTTCATCTGGAAAAAGGGGCTGCTAAGGAGTAAGATTGTAAAATTTGGTACTTGGATGATCATCGGATTCTTATCTGTTTGTCAACTGATTCACTACTGCGCAGGCATGATTCATTCACAGAACAGCTTCGTTATATTAAGAATATGTGGGGTTGAAAACATATATACACGTGTGTGTGTCTGTGTGTGTAGGCGTGTGCGTTAGTATGAAATGTGTATTATTATTATAATATATTAGTGTATTTATATGCAAAACTTGCATATATTATAAAAATAATAAAAATTCATTTAATTGTTTTGCACTATTTATTAGAGAGAAATTTTATTTGAAAATGTTGTAAGAAATCCATCGTGATTTTTGTTTTTATTACTTTTCTTACAAATCCCTGGTCTTGAATCATCCATAATCAATACACATTTACATCGATTCAACAACTTTATAAATCGTGTGTGTTTTTTTCTTTCAGGAATCACAAGTCTTATGAGCAAACACTTAGAGAATCTCAGTCGTCTTTGTAAGAAACATTTTTTATTTGTCTAATTGTTATCTTTTTTTTACTATAAGTAAGGTTGATGTTATTGATTCAGTCAGATAGGTTTCCCAACTAAAGTGCTATTGACTTGCTACTAGTAAACAAAGAAACTCATACAGAAATCATGAGATGGTATTTCCCTGTCTCTCCAAGAAGCCATATATTTTAACATACATAAGAAGTATACAAACACACCTCTACACACACAAAAAGATATAATTGTTCACTTTATATACTTTTATACCTATAGAAACTATTGTTTGATTCTTCCGCAGTCATCAGTACGTTAAGAGATAATTACTGCTGGTCAAAGGATTCAAACCCTCATGCAAAGTAATCTTTCAGAATATTTGCTAAGATGTTATCTTTAACCTGCATCAATTAACGAGAGAATTAAGAGAAAGACAAACGCATATAAATGCCAAATGCGGGGACTACAGTGAAGCAATCAGAGAGTGTTATAAGGACTGAAAATCGTGTTCCATGCAACGCTCTAGTTTACTGTATTTGTGCTTTTATTTTCCAACTCAAACATTAATAATCTTCAAGGGGCATACGATTATGAATATTCATACTTATTTTATTACTTGCACGCGCAAGATTTTATAATCTTTTGCATCATCATTTAATTTATAAAACTCACTATGTCTCTCTGTCTCCATATTTTCAACCTCTATCTCTACCGAACCTAAAAGTTGCAGAGCGGCGATAACAGACTCAAATGATTGGATTTTTATTTTCCGTCTTGCTATGGATCCTTAACTTGTTAAAAGAGTTTTAAAGAGGTAAAAAAGGGGTAAACATTTGAACATTCATTTTTTTAAAATTTTTACTCAGTTCATATGCGTTTCATGTTAGTACAGTTGTGACATCACCAGCGTTGGATGCTACAGTTTTTCTTTCGGTGTCGATTTTAGCTGATGGCACCCAAATATTTTTTTTCACTTTTTAACTTACGACTCTTTAATAAAGGAAATCTGGACACATTAAAATATCATATTTAAACGTGTTTTACTATCAAGCAAAATCATACTTCACAACACTAGTATGTATATATATATATATATATATACTTATATATATATATATATATATATATATATATATATATATATATATATATATATATATATATATAAAACAAACCAATCCACCACGATGAAAAGGCACTATCCGATTAAGAGGATTACACCTACACACAGACATATATGTATATATGTAAACACAAATAATACATACATATATGTTTTTAAATAATCAACAGCAGAAAAATTATATTGAACATATCCTATACTATTGAAAATGTTCATTGCGAATCCGTCACAAATGTATGTTTCTTTTACACATTTGTACCAATTTTAATACACTATCAATCAACTAAGAATTGAATTTTTACGTGCAATTTCTCTTTGTCTAGTCGCCCGAAATTATTGTCACTTAGATATTACACTTATTATATTTGTATTCGATCTTTATGGATAAAACTGTTACAGAGTAGAGCGATGCTATTTTTGCACAAGGAAATGCTTCATTTTTCTTTTTCCGGTTTAGGAAAACCTGTTTCCATTTTTCTTACAGTTGACTAGTAGTGTACAAATCCTAAGGCCGATAGGAGACTACTATCATGTGGGAATATGACACAATGTTCAAAGAGCCAGATCGGAGATGCGCTGCTGTACAAGTCATGCTCTTTACTGATCCAAGTTATGACAACAAGACCATTTCCAGTCCCCTCAAAATGCATCGCTGGAATGTCACGTATACCAGGGACGTGCTCAGAGTGATGAAAACAAAGTTACAAGCCACGGTTATGGTGTTCCACGTGGTTTCCAGTTAGGGCCACATCATTCGACCTCACATCTTCGAAATCTGCTTGAAAGTAAACATCAAAGTGTATCTGGATGTGCTGAAGAGTATGTGATCCGTTATACCAATCAGGAGTCCGCTGGCAAACCCTGCGTGTGGCAGCAGGATTGGCGCCAGGCAGCAAGTCCAAGGAGACCCAGGCTTGGTTTCAGAAGAAGTTCTTCGATTTTATGCACTTCTGTTACTCGCTCCCTCTCGCCTTGACCTAGACCGGCTTGGCTACTTCTGTTTAATTATACGTCGAGAACATCACCTACATAACCTCTTACAACACTAAAGCTAACCTGATCGCCGACATTCATCGAGTATTACCGGAGCTACCGTCGGCGTTTGTGGAAAAGGCCTGCTCTCAGTTTCGGACCGATATCGAGGCGTGGATTAAGGCTGGAATCGTTTACATTAAACAAATGTCAGCTCTACTACATAATTATAGTTACCTGAATTTATATTTTTAATAAAAGTTTAAAAAATAACGCTGCACTCTTGCTTGCTTTACGTCGACACTTTTATCGTTTCACCCTGTACTTATCATTATTGTAAAAAGTAATATATCAATTTATTTCCAGGTGAGTAGATTCACGTATTAATTGAAATTACCTTCACACTTTTCTGAAACACAAGTAATAATGACTAATTGTGTGCCAAAAATGAAATATTTGAAACGTATATATATATATATATATATATTATATATATAAATCCGTAATCCTGTCTGTTTGTTTGTTTGTTTGTTCACAATTTGATTAATATACACAAAACTTCCTGCTGAAAACAGTTATCTATATAAATTTTATTTACTATAAGATTTTCTATATAAATAAATAGCATCACGATCAATATATATACACTATATTGAAGGCAATGTACATAATAGAACTAATCTAATTTGCATATTATATTAAAGAAAGTCTTTTGAAATAATTCGCTCAATTAAAATTACTGATTATAGTAGTGTAACTGATGTAATTGTTCTATTTAAGAGTATTATTTAAAGTTAATTTATCTAAATTATTTTAATTCAAGCTATTTTGTACTATTTGCTAAACTGGCACATTTTAAGTAATTTTCACTGATATTTCACTTCCGGTTATGAACGGATATAGTTTTTAACCAAATCGAGAGATATGGTGATAAAATGATTTGTTTTAATTATTTATTTTCTATAAATGTAAAAGTTACAAATATTGCTAAAAAAAATAAATACTTAGGCTAAGGATGATTTTATTTTTCGACGAAATATTTTAAATCGTTAGCCCTTTATTAAAGTATAGGCTATAAATGTCGATTTATTGTAAGGTGTGAGCACGTTTACCAAAAGGTTAAAATTTGTTTCCTACAGACGATTTTGAAATACTTTTTCAACTATTCACTTGACTGTCTGAATTTTATTATCCTTTCCATAATACTTTGAAAAAGAAACAAGGTAAAGTAATGCTTTTTATATCAGATATATTCCTACGCGTTTTTTTTCACTTTTTTTTTCTTCGATTTTCTTTTGAGAAATATCTTATGTCTTTCTGTCTGAGTAATTGATTTAGTTGATAATATATATTTGTGTGGGGGAGTTTCGACGTAATTATGTTTTTTTTTCGGGAGGAGAGGGTGTCGCTTTATGTCTCAGCGTCACTCAAAGAAAAATAATTGCAGAAGTACAAACATGCGGGTGTTTTTATCTGTTTAGTACTTCTGCAGTTTACGAACCGTGCTATTTTTTAGATATGATTTACAAGTGTAATTCAATTTTTGCCGTGTCTTTTGTTTATTAAATTTTTATATGAAAGTCCTTCCTTTATTAAAAATGGGGTACTTTTTATATACAAAACCAAGCATAGTTTATCCGCAAAATTCCTAATTTACATTTTTGGGAGCAACACAAACTGAAAACGGACCTGTAAAGTGTTTGTTTTTTCCAAGTAATGTAGAACTTTCGTTTACATTTTTACCAGTGGTATCATTTTCACATTTTTGACATCATCACTGCTAATTTACCCCTATTTAATCTAACTTTAACTTTACACATCTATTGACACTACTGTAGATGAAAATGATGCTGTGAAATGTCCTGCAGAGTTCTTGAATTCAATTGAGCTTTCTGAAATGCCTTCCCATCTTCTAAAAGTTAAAGTTGGTTGTCCTATCATGATTTTAAGATCATTAGAGCCATCAAAAACAACTAATGGAACAAGATGTGTTGTAACTAGATTGAATAACAATTTGATTGAAGTAATGATTACATTTGGGGCTTATAAAGGTCAAACTGTACTCATTCCGAGAATTCCACTTATGCCAAGTGATAGCGAGTTGCCCTTTGCTTTTCGGAGGCTGCAGTTTCCAGTGAGGCCCTGCTTTGCTATGATCATTAATAAGAGTCAAGGGCAAACATTCAAAGTTATCGGAATTGATCTGACAAACCCATGTTTCAGTCACGGCATGTTTTATGTGGCAGTTTCAAGAACAGGAAATTCAAAATCAATCAACATATTAGCTAATGAAAGAAAAACAAGAAATGTCGTTTACCCAGAAGTTTTGGTTTCGAACCTGTAATTACATAAATATTAAAAGAATGCCAATTAGTATTGTTTAATACAAATATATCCGTAGCAAAGCTCGGGTAAATCGGCTAGTATATATATATATATATATATATATATATATATATATATATATATATATAACATATTTTGATTTTATTGCTGTAGTGTGTCCGCTCTACGGATAATAATAAACTCTTTCAATTACTTTAAAACAGGAAGAATATGTCTACGGCGTTTGCATCCCAAGCTTGTTTTCACTGTCTCTTTGAAAGTAATTGATTTGTTCATATCATTATCGTTACTAATGCTGTTTTTGTCGCCATATTTAATTATTCTTGTTCTTTTTATTGCTTACTCGAAACTTCCTTTCAATTAAAGTTTGCTTATTTTTATAATCTGACCTTGGACTCTGCCAGCTGTCAGGCGCGGGAGGATGGTACTCTAAAGAAAGATATAGATACAACTTCTGTACTAGCAAATCATAAAGACTGAGCTTACAAAGCTATAAGCAATCACGATCAATGTTGACAAATCTGTTACAAATGCATGGAAATGCTCGGATTACATTACTGTGAATGACAGTCGAGTGAACACTTTCAGGCAGGAAACACTTTCCAGAAAAACGAGTTTTATATTTGTTATGGTAGAGAATGCCACACAACAAATCCGGTCAGCAGATTACCAACTTCCTAAATTAATAGCTACATTTGGCACTAGGCTTGAGCTCTTGACTAAAAGGGGACACCACACAAAGTGATTTTTTTCATCTGAATACGATTTACGATAGTGTTACTGTCACAGGAAAGGAAAAAAGATCATTACCAAAGAACGCGTACTTCAGATAGAATATTTATGACGTAGTAGGACGACCGTATCTTTTTTGAGGTTCCAAGAGTAGTCCCCATAAACTTCTTTGTGCCTAATTTTATTTTATAATATTGAGCTATAGCCAGAATATACATAAACTGATATAATAGAAGCTTTATCCAGTATCTCCTACTATTTATAATCTGGGGTGTAAAATCTACCCGCCGTGATAGCTAGTAAAAAGGTGGCCTGTTGGATTTGCGGAAAACTAGGGCACCTTACATTTACATGCTCGCAAAAATGGACCTTTTTCAACCATATCTGGAAATAGCATACTTGAGTATCTGGTCCTCAACGTCAGTTGGCCGCTAAGATTAAAACAGGGTCGCATACTACCCCGTCTAAAAACCGATGTCAACCGCCGCAAAAAAGTACCTCCCGACGAATACGAGAAAGCATGTAAAACATTAAACGAATCTCCACCAAAGAGGAATGAATGGAAACTAGTCCAAATAAATTCCACAACAGTAATACTCTCAATCTCTGAGAAAGATATAAATATCAAAAAATAAAGTCACGTTAGGCACAGGAGAAGAACAACATTAAAGAGCTGTACAAACTCGAAGTAAAATATAATGTAGATGTAAACTATGGAAACACTGTTTCCTAAATTATTTTTCATATAAATTATTCAAACCTGTCTTCCCCATTAACGAAACAGACACACAAGCTACAACAGTAGCTTTCCCGGTACATCTAAACTCTCTCCTATATAAAAAAAAATCTGTGGCATCAGTTATTTCTTTCTCCAAAAGTAAACATGGGCACCATTATCTACTCCCTGCAATAACACCAAAATATCCATTCTTCATTGAAATCGTACATGTCTCCTCCTCAATTACCATTTACCCACGCCAGAAAAGACAGGAGTCAATTACTTGAATTAGAGGTCCGAAAAAAAAAAAACGCATCCTTCTACACAAGTAAAGTCACGTGTAAAATGACACGTGAGCATAAAGCCGACATTAAATCACACACACAAAAACAAAAACAAAAAGAATTCAAAAGCCTCCCTTGGATGAAGACTATACAGAGAAACAAAACATAACTAATCATAAAAATTACATGAGATCAAAATGTTTTTAACCGCAGTCAGAAAAAGAGAGGGACGAAACAACTTTGAACAATGACGGACAAGGTAAACAATGCATTTGATGTGTATCAAAATATAGTATTTTTTAATGGCGGAGAACTCTGACAAAAATGTTTTGGTCGTGTCTATGAATGCACTCGCTAGATTCTTTCCAGTAAGATGACCCATGTTTTATTGGACACAGCTGTTAGTGTCTCGAGTCCGGTAATGTTTTATTTTTCTGGATATCTAACCTAAGAAAAATTAAATGTATCTCAAATAAATTAGTTAATACATCTGAACCTTGAGGGAGGCCTCTCGTAAAATTCGAGTGACAGGCGAACTTCCATATCTTGAAAAAAATCAGGTTTGTACTAATTTTTAAGGACAGTATACTGCTTGTAAGAAACTCACTCTTATCTAAGTGATTATAACGTGTACTACTGAGAGTCATTTAACTCTGGTTTATCTCTGGCTTTTCTTCAGCACATGGTTTTGTTTGATAATCATAATTTTCGACCCAAATTAGTTGAAAGACTCGCTGTTTTTTTCACAGATGTAAGCCTCTTCCGATAAGTTTGAATAAAGTGCATTTTTTTCATGGACCTACATATTTTCGACTGGCAACATTGCTTATCTCCCACGTTCCTTAGTCGAGGGTACGTATACTAAAAAACAATTATTTAATTGTGAATATATCATTCGATTTTTGTACATAATAATTATTTCCTAACTCCCCCCTCTATTTTCGACCTTGTTTATATTTATTATATTATTATATACACTATTGAATATGTTGGTAAAAATATTTAGCACATAGTGGTGCTTTTTTTTTGCTCGTTTATTATATATTTTACTGTTTTATTATTGTTATTTTTTATTTATTGTTAAAGTTGTTACTGACATTTTTCTTCTTCAGATGTGATTTTTATTGGTGCTAGATTTTTTTCTGGTGTGGGTTTTTATTATTCGCCGGACCATGGCGTATACGCTCATGGGCCGTCGGAAAATACAAGTAATAAAAAAGATATAGAGACGACTTCTCAAACAGCAAAAGAGAAATATGAAGACGAATTTCCTATCCGTTAAGATTGAGGCGGAGTAGTCAAAGCAGAAGATTGGTTGGTCTATGTTACAGAAAATCAAATAAAGGTGGTCTTAAAAAGGTCATAAATTTTTACTAAATACACTTTTAAATTACTTGTGATTGGCACAAATTAACAATAATCAGATGAACCAAGAAACAGGTTACTAAACTAGTTGTAACAAAATCAAAGAGATATAAAAGTTGAGTACACTATTTAAAATATGGATTAAAATGTATCGTTGTTTCCAGGATAGGAAATAATCCCGGAATAATATGACCTTGAAATTGAATATTTAGAAAGAAAATGGAAAACCGTATCGATTTTTAAAGTATAGTTAGTGGTCATCGGAGTATATCTAGCTGCAGTTTTGCTAGAATTTCAGGCCTTAACAGCTGTAATAGTAGATAAATACAATGATATGTGGACAGAAAAACGAGACAGAGACGCTTGTGATTTGAAGCAGAGATTAGGTTAATGAGGCCTCTATTTTATATAGGGATAGACGTGTGTAAGATTACATCTGGACAAAACAGTGATAGAATCCCATTATAAAAAAAACGAATTCGAAAGTCTCTTCTCGATGAAATCTATTTTCTTTTAAATAGACATTACAAATCTAGAGAATTTCAAGGATGCAAAAATACTATTAACCGTCGTAAGGTCTCGAGAGGAGGAAGCGAATAGTATATGGAAAATGACTGATGGTCGAACAGCGCGTTCAACCTGCTCCCTCCTATCGTTTCCTTCAACGATGTTGAATTATATGAAAAATATGTGATGGGCGGGCCCCGATACAGATAAATTATGTCTATACAGGTTTATTGAATTATTCGCTTAGACATCGGTGGATTGTCCTTGGTGGGTTCATCACTACTGAGACAACTTATGATTTATTGCTTGCAGCTGTTGGTGGCTTGTATATGTTTATATTCGTTCCAAATACCCAACTCTAAGTAACTCTCAGTTTTTCAGGATCTTTAGCAAATAAACCTGTCTTATAATAGCTATGTTCTATGTCTACTTAGCCGACTTTTCTCGTTTTGTGGTAACCAATGACGCTTTTTGCATGGGTAGCATAAAACAAGAAGTTATGGAGACCCTGAAACAGGTCGGCATGGACAGAACTCTGAAATCGATGGTCTACCTAATGAATTATATCAGCCTGTTGCCCATTCTATTCATTTACTACCCGTATTGTACAACACCTGGTTTAGCAATGGGTTCATACTTCAACATTTTAATATGGGGATTATTTAATGGCTGCGCAAAGATAAAATATGTTGGGCATAGTAGAAATCATATTCAGCCCTTAACGATATAAAATACAGAGTCAAATATTGTGGTCAAGACGTTTGCTAATCGTCTGCAACTTGTTCTGCATTGACGTATAACTCCCGAATAGACAGAAACATTGGAAGTGGTTTAGATCACAGCTCATTTGTAAAGGTCGGGCGGAGATCTGCAATTCGCACATTTACTCATCCATCTTATACTGTTTGCCAGTGCTTCCATTCTAATATTTCTAGTGAGTGCTCTTTACAACTTTTTCTCTCGTTAAAAGCAAACAATCTTCAGTTGGTAGATCTGTTTATTACATTTCTCTAAAGGCGGTCTGGATAATCTAAGCGTTGACATTCGTCGAAAGAAGCTTCACTTAATCTACTTAAACTGTATATGAACACCTTCAGAGAAACGGTGAATAGTAGAAAGGAAGAGACCAAGAAAGCATGCCCGGCTTTTGATAAGTTTGTATTTGAGTGAAGTTGATCCGAAAGGTGTGTATTATTGATCGCGAGTGTCAACAGTTCTTTAGGTGATAAAAAACCTCTCTAATACCCGAGAGTTGTCCCGCGGGCCACTATATACGGTTATGGTTAGAGGATCTTTTCGGAGCAATGACATTGAGAGCCTTGATTATAACGGAGGGGAACGCCGCCTAATATGGCTTTGGGCGCTTGGAATAAGGTGCTTCGAGAATTATTAGGTATCATCACTTGGCCTATAATGAGAAATGGTATCTTAATCGGTAAAAGAGTTTACAAAAAGGGCTTTGTAGGGGCCGATTCGTGTTGGATGCAGAGACTAGGAGGAAGATATTGACCATACTTTCTACTACTGCGCTATTGTACATATATTGTATAGGTTAGTTGCAGGCTACACGTTTTGTATGTTGAACGGAAAAGTCTTTGTCTTAGAGGCAGTTTCAACGTACTGCGATTGGACGCCGACGACGCATAAGGAGGAGTGCTATATTTTTCTTTGCTTAAGAGCTATCATAACATGGGCGATTTTGTCGACGCGACAGAAGGAGGTTTTACGGGACACGACGTTTACTGCTCAGCAGCATGTTTTCATTTTCAAATATCGCTTAAAATGCGATGGAGAAGGTGAAAACATTACCGACAAACTTCAAAGAAAGCGGGGATAAAAGTTTCGTGTTTTCTTTTAATGGATGCTATAGGAAGTAGCTTAGGTATAGAATATTGGTTAGCTTTCGGATCATGGCCACTATAATCGATCCCGTTAGATTATCGAACAACTTCAAGGAAAAGACGGGAGATAAAAGTTACGCGTTTTTTTAATGAATAGAGTTATACTTGATCGGTATATGGAAGTTGCTTAGGTATAGAATATCGGTTAGCTTTCCGCTCATTGACACTGTAATCGAGCCTGTAAGTCTAGTGTACCTTAGTTTAAGTTTGCCCCCACTTTTTACGTTTGTCAGTGTATAAATGATGCCTTAATAATTATTTTCGTCCTTTCGGCCACTTTTTCTTTACCACAATTTTGGTTTGATAAATGTCGTCCGCAATCACGTGAGAGATTTGCTATTTTGTCAGATATGTGGCCTACCTTTGTTTGAGTTAGGTTAGTTACTGGGACATCTGCATTCTTTTTCGACTATCAAAATTGCTTAGCGGAAGACATTACTATACTAAGAAGCATTTTTCTATATAAGGTTTTTTCCCCTTTACTCCGTACATAACCTATATACAGTTATTTAAGTTTTTATGCGAATTATTCATCGATCGATTCTGCTATTGTGGTGAAAGGGAAATGGTAAATGTTAGATAAAACTCTATCAACTACTCGTACTTTTCGAAATTCAGCCATATTTGGTTAGTTTGTATTGGTTATTTTGCTAATAAATATTCATATTTTGTTTGTTTGTATTGGTTATTTTGCTAATAAATATTCATATTTGGTTAGTTTGTATTGGTTATTTTGCTAATAAATATTCATATTCTGTTTGTTTGTATTGAAATTTTGCTAATAAATATTCATATTTGGTTAGTTTGTGTTGTTATTTTGCTAATACATATTCATATTTGTTAGTTTGTATTTGTTATTTTGCTAATAAATATTCATATTTGTTAGTTTTTATTTGTTATTTTGCTAATAAATATTCATATTTGGTTAGTTTGTATTGGTTATTTTGCTAATAAATATTCATATTTAGTTAGTTAGTATTGTAATTTTGCTAATATATATTCATATTTGGTTAGTTTATATTGATTATGTTGCTAAAAAATATTCATATTTGTTAGTTTGTATTTGTTATTTTGCTAATAAATATTCGTATTTGTTAGTTTGTATTTGTTATTTTGCTAATAACTATTCATATTTGGTTAGTTTGTATTGGTTATTTTGCTAATAAATATTCATATTTGGTTAGTTTGTATTGATTATTTTGCTAATAAATATTCATATTTGGTTAGTTTGTATTGGTTATTTTGCTAATAAATATTCATATTTGGTTAGTTTGTATTGGTTATTTTGCTAATAAGTATTTAGCACATAATTTCTGAACAAATCAAACGCATTTGGCAGTCATACTGGCGTATTGCCGCACTCTTTATGTTTTTAGTATTTACATTTTGTTCGATATATTTTGTTTCCACTACAACGTAACACTACAAATTATTATAAGGCGAAAAGTTCTTGATTTGAACAGTCATTAGGTGCTCGTAGCGGCTTTCGGGCCTAATGCATGAACCAGAGATTTTAAGATATAGTGACCGTAGCAATTATATATTTGATAACTGAGCCACAAATAAGAGAAACCACACACATAGTTTTTTGTTTATATTGTAGTGTATATATATGTATAGCACCACAATTGAGAATTGGAGATATCCTCGCACTCACTCCCACAAAGTTCAATTTAGTATAGAGCTGTTATGTTAATGCTGCTTTTAACTTATTACCATCTAAAACATGAGCGTATGTTATTTACAATAAACTTTTTTTTATATAATACTATTTTTGTAAACCATTGTTTATAGTACATATCAGTATTTTACAGATACTCACTATTATGCGCTTGTAAAAATATTTATAAACATTACGTCAATAATTTAACGATAACATGTTGTATACTTGTATTTTGATATTTTAGCATCATTTAAATGCTTAAATGATTTTAATGTTCATGCATTTCGGATTCATCAGTTTTTAGATTGAAAGTATATATATATATATATATATATATATATATATATATATATATATAGCGATTAAGCTACACTGAATGCGTATGTGAATAAATGAAGTAGTTATATATATATATATATATATATATATATATATTGTGTACAGAAAGTTGTTAGTTGAGACAGGTCATTGGTACCGTCGGTTTCAAGCCCGATAATGAGGCCCGTTTAAGGTATCCTTATCGAGCTCTCTTCAGCCAACATTCGTCTATCTTATCTTTTTATATATATATATATATATATATATATATATATATATATATATATATATATATATATATACACACAACCCGGCATTGCCTGGTCATAAAATACGCTGAAAGATGATATTTTTATTAATGCGCATTTAGTATTTATTATTTTCTGATATTGGCCCCAATATATAGTAATGATTTACAAAGTTTAAGAATTGACTCGTACGTCAGCACAGAAAATCGAAACCAAAAAGTTTAGCTTACGATTTAACTTTCCTTTGACATTTAAAACTAGTCTCTGAAGATATGTTTGTTGCAATGCTAAAACTTAAATACACGAACCAATAGCTATTACGTTATGTATGCATATTCGTAATGCTGTTGTTCAACCTTTGTCTCACAAATTCCATTTTTTTAATTTTTTTAATTTTCTACAGATTTTACCGCCCAAATTCCTTATTATAATGTGTGTTTAGGGTCGAATACCTTATATATAAAGTTTTATGTCAGAAGTTTTATGTCAAAGTATTTGGTAGGCAAAATGTTTTAAACAGATATGTATACGTATATATATATATATATAAGCATACATAATATCTATAATATAGAGCTGAACGTGTGTGTGTGTGTGTGTGTGTGTGTGTGTGTGTGTGTGTCTGGTCACGAATAGGCTCTTATATAATTGACTATTTAAAAAAAAAACTGATTACATAAAATGATAGAAGATGTATCAAGGATCAGGAATGGGTATATTTGATCTGGCAGAACGCTGGTTCATAAAAATTGTGGAGTCTGCGTTCGCGCCTCGCCCCCAAAGTATGGAGAAAAATGAAAAAAAAACGTTTACAAGGGTTTTTGATGTAGAAAGAATAATTTGATAAGTTTGTTTAAACTTAAATAAGGATGGTATAATAAAATTGTGGGGTCTGCGTTCGCGCCTGTACTCCATGGAAATATGGCACAAACTTTAACAAATACTTTTCATATCTATTTGCGTAAGTATACTTTGATAATTATGTTTCAGTTTGAAGAAATATGGTATAATAAAATTATTGGGTGTTCGTTCGCACCTGCCCTCCATAGAATGAAAATATGTCACAAAGTTTAAAAAGGTTTTTAAAAGGGGTGAGGGTCCACAGTAACATCTTCACTGTAATGTTAATTCACGTTAGCGTTTATGTATTTTTTTAGTTAAATCATATTGTGTCGAATAAAATCACCTCAGAAATTCACGTTTTGATTAAAGTGAAAGTCCAAAAAAAAGTCGGAACTTTAGACAATTCTCGACACAAATTTTGCATAACTCTGTTTTTTTCCTTCTCCACTTGCATTAGGCACTCTTTCGAAAATAGATAAATAGATAAATAATAAAAAACATAAGAAACTTACTTGATATTGTGTCAAAAGAAGAAGAATATCCCGCTCACGTTTTTACGTGTCTTTTTAAAAACATTTACATAACCTTTTTATTTTTATTTATATATCTGTTTAAGCTTTTTTGTCAGTGTACTAGAAGGAATTCAGTTGATTAGAACCCTTTTGCGTGTACTTTACATTACAATAGTACAACCCTGAATCCAAGGGCGCAATACTACACCGTTCAATACTGTAAAACTGAAACGAAGCTGTTCTGCTTGACAAGGGCGCCATTTTCTTCTTATTCATATTTATATCGATGCTTTTCTTTAAAAAACTAAAGTAATTACGTGTTTACTTTTTTAATATCCTGTTTTGCTGTTTCGGATTATTTTACTAAAATAAGTAAAGCTTCATTATTTTTCAAAACTGTTTTTTTCTTTGGTTTTCAATATTTCGTCGATATTATTTAGTAAGAGTGTTTAGCAGAAAAGCCAACAAATGGCTACCCGAAAAAATAAATATACAAGAAATAAAGGTTACCATCGTCAACAAAAGTTCAGTTTATTTTTAAAATTTTTTTAAAATACTTTTTAATGCTCTTTACTTGAAATAATTTCAGCGAACCGAAATTAAAACGATATTTGAGACGATAACTACTTAAATTAATTTTTATATAAACTACACATGCCATGATTCCTCAAGCACAAAATAACGGAAAACATTAAAATGTGTTTATAAATATTCGTTACGTTGACGGAACTCTCTTAAATTGTTAACTCAGAATGCTCAGGTTCCCTTCCTTCATATTGAAAACGGGGCTCTACATTTCAAAGTCGCTGCCATTCTGATTTTTTTAAACCGGTTCGTGAATTAAAAAACAAAAACAAACTATTTAAAAATACAAACCAATTAACTTTTCTACCATGAAAGTAACTTTTATTGACTATGGTAACATTCATTTCTAATATATTCATATTATATATATATATATATATATATATATATATATATATATATATATATATATACCATTTTCTCTTTGTAAGGAAACATCATTTTGTTGGTCACTCTTGGATGCGAATGGAAACAAAGTCGATATAAAAAAAATATATTTTCGCGAAAATTATCTTTACTTTCATCATAATTTGCTTAGGGTACACTTTTTGAGTACCAAAACCTATCCTTTTATAACCCCCTCATTTTCATAATCTATCACACTTTCATCAATCACAGTCCATTTTCTGTAGGCTGTTTTTGAACCCAGTCAACGACCGGTACTTCGTCTAGTATATATTTATTGAAAGAGGTGGGTGTTTACTATGACGTTTTTTCGCAAATATTACGCAAGTATAAATCATGTACAATAGTTGTATGAATGTAATTACACGTAATAGTAAAGACGATTATCCAATTAAAAAAAAACTAATAGGGATTTAATTAAAATTAATGTTTAAAAGACTATGCAAATTAACTAGATCTTTTGCAGATGAATGCAATTCTAGGACCTATATGTAAGATTTTTTTTTCATTTTAAATACATGACACGAAACATTTTTAATATAAATATCGATACACAAAAAGCTTAAATTAATAGGGTATGAATATATTTGATTTTCCTAACTTCATTATCGATTTATATGTCAATTTATTTAAATACTTTTTTATTAATTGCTTGTTAAAGTTTTTATATTTTTATTGTTTCTCCATTTTAAAGTATCGTTCAGAAGTCGTAATTTTCTAGGGTATATCCTATTGATCAGCTTACTAAAGATATTAATGGACAACCAAGTTTGGTTTTCCATATAAAATGATTAAAAATTAGATTTCTTTTTAACAAGATGTTAGCCCGTGTAACCTTCAGAATTCTTTAGGTTTTTTTCTTACAAAACTTAGGGATATTTCTGCCAGACTCGGGGATCTTTCTTTAGAACTCGAGAATTTACACGAAATTCCGAACGAAGGACTTAATTAAATCAAGGTGGATATCGTGCTATCGTCTAGTCATCTCTGACTGCGTAAAAGTTCTAAGTAATTATTAATTATATAGAATTCAACACAGTATGAGAACTATTCATTATGAAAAAACAGATAATATATATATATATATATATATATATATATGCATATATATATATATATTGTAAGTTTTAAGTAGTAATAAATAGTATATATAAATAGTATATGTATATATATATATATATATATATATATATATATATATATATATATATATATATATATGAATAGTATGTGAAACTGTACATATCAAAGAATGGGTTGATAGATACAAATAGTGTATTTCATCGTTAGTTACAATTGTTTCAAGACTATTTGGACAAATTCAAGCATTATGTAATTTGAAAACCTTCATAAGAACAGCCTTTCTTTAGACTTATTGAATGAAAACCACTTTAACAATAAAACATTATTGAACCCATTTCCCTTATAAGGAAAGAACAAGCAGAAAATATTTTACCTATATCTCATCCTTGCAGAGTATTTTTTAAAGATTTATACGAAAATAAACAATAAATTGAGATCCTTAATTTTAAACGAAGAATGAGAATGAACTAAGTATAAAGTAATGTTAAACTTTCATTCCTTGTTTAATAAGTTTTAAACAAAAACCTTTCCTTAAATCACATAAATAAGTTAGCCGATATGTTTGTAAATAAGCAAAGCAAATTCCAGATACGAAACTTACATAGAATCGCAAC
The DNA here is from genome assembly GCF_053919585.1 of Euprymna scolopes. Classification (NCBI taxonomy): domain Eukaryota; kingdom Metazoa; phylum Mollusca; class Cephalopoda; order Sepiida; family Sepiolidae; genus Euprymna; species Euprymna scolopes. The sequence goes on along the minus strand of NC_136484.1, from coordinate 120,351,251 downwards.
AATATAACTTAGTTGATAAGTCCGGATTAGAAAAAATAATTTAAATTAAATAAAGAAATAAAAAAAATAATTTAAGAAATGAATGAATAGTATTATTAAAACATGTTAAATGGACATAAATAATTCATGGTAACATTGTATGATATTTAAAAAAAAAAATTTACATCGAGGTTACCATTTATCAACGCCCGGAAGCCACTTGGGGATAATTATAGGTTATTGCGTGTACAGTAACAAATGGGATATTATCGTAGTAATCGTTAGTATTGAAGATTTGATAAAGTGTCTTATTAATGGGGTGGTCCATCAGGAATTTGTTTATATTGGATTTGAAGGCATCCACGTAGTAGTCAGGTGGGAATTAGGCAAACGGAAGAGAGTTCCACAGGCGTGCACTCATAAGAAAGAAGCTTTGTTCATGGAATCTACGTATTGATTTAGCCACAGATAAAGGTAGAAGAAAAGTATTGACAGTGGTTTCAGCTAGACGGGTGTTTATCGTGAAAGATTGGCGAAAGGGGACCAGAGATTGGAGCTCATACACGCAATTGACATGGAAATTACTATAACACAAAGACAGACTTGCAACGTCTCTTCTGTGCGAGAGAGGTTCCAGGGAAGAGAAAAGGGCATCGCCCACTAAGTCATGAAGTCTATTTTGTACTCTGTCAATGGAGAATAAGCTGTTTTTAGCAGCTCCTGCCCAGATGTTGCAGCAGTACTCCATCCTTGGACGTACACGGCTTTTATATAAGTAGAGAATTGCATCAGTAGTGAGATATCTTCTGGAGCGGTAGAAGGACACCACCATTTTCCCAGCGACCTTGGCAACATACTTGATGTACGTGTTCCCTTTCAGATCAGGAGTAAAGGTCAAACCCAGAAGCTTGTCAAAACACGAAGCCTCCCCAAGATGAGAGCCATCCATTTCAATTGATGCCAGATTGGGATCAGAGTGTTGATGATGTAAATATGGGAGCTTGGTTTTAGATGCATAAAAAGTAACCAGCCACCTTTCCCCCACTGTGCCACGCGCTCAAGATTAGAGCAGAGAAAACCAGGGAAAACTTGGTCATTTACGGCCTTTGATCTGTTTCCATGTGTCATCATCGTAGCTGTCAACGAAGGATTTTAGTATCTGTTTTGGGAGATCATTGATATAGATCAGAAAGAGAGCTGGGCCCAGGATGGACCCCTGAGGGACACCAGCATTAATATTGAGGGCCTCTGATTTCTGCCCATCAATCACTACTCTTATGAGCCTATCAGAGAGAAATGATTTAGTAATTGAGAAAACATTTCCAGTTATACCGTAGCTGCAAATCTTGTGAAGTATGCCCTTATGCCATACCTTATCGAATGCGTTTGATATGTAAACGACAATTGCCCTACAAAGGAAGCCTTTGTCGAGAGATTCACTAATCCTATGAGATATAACCGTTAGCACATTTGCTGTAGATCTAACAGAATGGAACAAATATTGCGTGTCTCTAAGAAGGTTATTTCTGCTGAGATGGTTGACTACTTCTCTATTTGATATGGATTCCAGGGCTTACTCATGACACACAGGAGACTTATTGGTCTGTACTGAAAGAAAGATAACTAATCACATGAATTCTTAAATGCAGGCCATATTGGTGGGGTTTTACAGGGTTTGGGACAGCACTTCTCCTTAAGGCAAGGCGTAAACAGTTTTGAAAGTTTGTGGGCAAGTTGTGGTTTAAGCTTTTACAACACCATAATTGGAATGCCGTTAGGCCCAGTTACTTTATTGTAATTAAGGTCCTTGGTTAGCTTGTCGACCTCACGTACAGATATTTGTATGTTGCATAGCGGGTGGTCTGTTATAGGAGGAAATACGGGGAGTTGATGACCTTCGCCACATAGGGTAGAATTAGCTGCAAAGTGATTGGCAAATAGTTTGGCTTTGTCTGATGCTGACGAGATGACCACAGGTCCATTATTTATAGTTGGTATTGAACGCATGTTTCTGTTCAAGATCCTGTTTTCTATTTACCAAAACTGGTGGAAACCAAGCCGCTGCTCAGCTAATTTGGATTTAACGGACTGAGCGTATAGCTCTATTGCATTTTTTATTACGCTTTTACAGTGGTTGCTGGCAGTCCTGAAAGCAGCTTTAGTATCAGTGCATCTATTACGTTGGTATCTATGGAAAAAGAGATTTCTGTGCACGATGGCAGCAGCACATTCTGGGGAGAACCACGGCTGGCTGCTAGGTTTTTGTTGGAATTTTTTGGATGGTATGAATCGGTCTATGTCTACAATTAACCAGGGATAGATCAGATATAAATGTACGGAACCAATCCCAGTCAGGCATAGAGTATCGATATGCAGTGCGGTGGAGAGGTACGTCTGCGGACTTATTACATTTCATTTTTATCTTAACTGATACAACGGATCAGTTAGAGGATCCCAGAGGAAATAGAAGGGAACATGGTCATAACTTAGTTGAAGTTGTGAGAAAAAGGTCTAGAGGGTTGCATACTGATCGATAGTATCGGGCACAATTGTGGGTTCGTGAACAATCTAAGTGAGGTCATAGTCCATGGTAAAATCATGACAGAACCTTCCCTCATCATCTCTCTAATTTGAGTGGGTTAGCCATTCCAAATGTGAATGTTAGGCGAAGGATGAGCAGACAGGATGTGATCAATTTTCTCAGATATACGCTTAATGATAGTAATCCTGCTGTTGTGGGAGCGATAGAGGCCAAATATAAATGCGGTGGTGTAAGCAAGTGCAACTTGGAAGCACATATAAGGTAAATTAGTGTTTTCACTGGAAATATCCCTACCACACATCTTTAATGTAGGGAAATATTCCATGGCCATGGCGATCTTGGGGGGCATATTTAGATGTTAAGTACGAGTATCCTTTAATTATGAACTCATCTAGGGTAGTGGTCGGCCCAATGTAAGGTTCGCTTAGAAAGGATATATCCGGTTTCGTCTTCTGTAATTGGGTTTCAACCTCTGGAAGTTTGGAACGTAGACCCATGATGTTGGAGAAGGAGACATGGTAGTAGGGGTCTACGTTGGAGAATGGCGTTCTAGTTTTATTTGTGTTTTTTTTTTTTTGCTGGAGATATTTCATATTGAGGTTTTGGGATTCGTGTAACAGGTCGACAGACTTGATTAGAGCAGGACAGAGAGGGAAAGTAGCTGAGAAAAAGACCGGATTTTTTTGTAGCACATTATGAGGTAAAATCGTAACAATTACTCATTAGTATGATATCGAGAGGTCCCACGAGAAACTACTGCATGGTCCAGAATCCATTCACCAAATGGCAATAAAGCAGCCACAGTACTTTACACCTGTTTATAGGACATCCTCCTTAGTGGTAAATCCAAGGTTCGGGTACCTGACTATCAGGCGGATAACGTCAGCCCAAATGAAATGTTTACCTCCAGCACCCTTACAAGTGACATGGCCACAAGGATAGACATAGAAACAGAAAATTTACGACATCTTAACCTACGGTTCACAAAGTACTGCCGGCCTGGAAAGCAGCCTTTTCTTCACGCTTTGTCAGAAAAATCATTCATTGGAAATGAGGACTGAGGGACAAAAAGGAGAAGCGAGAGTTACTGGAGCTTTCGATTACACATCCACAGAGCATTATCAACTCTCCATTGAAAAAAATTAAAAGATAAAAAAGAAAATTAGGTACAAGGGACTTATTAATATCTACTTAATATAATTAAAATAAATATTTCTCCATTCCCAATTTTGGATATTTGAAAATAGTCTCCCTTATTATGCGTAGATGTTTTTTGTGCTTTATCTTCCTCGAGTTAGAATGTTCCAACTTCTAGTTTTACCTTATAAGTAAAATACGAGGATGGAACATTTATCGATTTGTGAAGTCTGGTTATTTTTTGTGAATTTAGATTTGAACGACTCGTTTAAAAACTGGTTTAGAGTAATAACGTTTTCTCTAGCGACATGATTGGTAATTATACATAGAAAATATATAACGCCAAGCATGCGGTGAATAAATATCGTAAAAGCGGCGGTAATTTTTTTTTACTTGCTTTCCATCTTAATCCTTTCCCCCAAAACGAAGGCCTTCAGAAACTCTCAGGTATGCTGAAAACGAATATCGTGCAAAAGAATCCGCGTCCTTGCGCGTACAACAATGGACACCACTTATAACAAAATCTTACTTTGCTTAATATCTAGAACTACGAATTTCCGGAAAAACTAAATGCGATATTCGTTTCCAGCAGACTTGAAAACCTCCAAAAGTCGCCACTTTAAAAGAAAATAATAAGGCGGAAACCAAGTAAAAATTTACCAAAGCACCAATAATTTAATTCAACATTTATTTTTTTTATCACTCATTTGTTTTATATTAACGTTGAGGGAGTGATAAGGACGAGAGAGCGAGAAGGAGACATGAGAGGAGAGGGGCAAAAATTCTCAGATCTTGACTAGTGTGAAAATAATCCAGGATGAAAAGTTTTATTTTACAGAAAAATTTCAAAACTGCAGCATTATTCCAATCCAAACAATACTATACGAAAGAGGGAGAAACATATTTTAAAACGCAATTGAAAGACACCCCTCCAAGAATAAAATGTTTCCATTCATAAGAAAAGAAAATGTACCATCTAAATTCTGTATCACTACGACAGCCTGTTCTGTTGTTGAAGTTTGAATCCTTAACATTTATAATAAGGCGAGAAAAAGGTTTATCAAAAAACATTTTATTATTTAATAACAGAGAAAATCTGAAAGTTAGATTTTTGTTGCAGACTTTTTGCCTAAAATTTTGCTAGAAAAAATGTTTGCAACAAGAAAGTAATTTTCAAAGATAAGAAAATGATGGTGCAAAAATGCAAAAATTAAAATATTTATTTTTAATTTGTGTATATTTTCTCATGTATAATAATTTATACGTACACATGAAATATATATTTAAAGGTGCAAAATTAATATAAAAATTATATATAAAGTAGAAAAACTTTAAGTTAAAAGTAGACAAAAACAAGGCAAATTAAAATAAAAGTACTGTTGTACACAGATATTGGTTAAATCATTAAGTTAAATATATATATAAATATATATATATATATATATATATATATATATATATATATATATATATATATATATATATATATATATATGACAGCATTGAAAAAGCAGCCATTTATATTTTTGTATACTTGTGCATTACTGCGAAGGAATAACATTTTTTGTTTACAGTTTGGAGATTTCTGAGAGTGCATAACAAGGGCAGACAAATGCAATTTTAATACTGAATCGAACATTTCAACAAATGTCAAAAACAATTAATAATGTTCTATTTTGTGTTTTTTTAAAAGAAAGTTTTTGTTATACATTGATTGAATTAAAAAAAATATAAGAAAGTTTCACACAAAATAGATTTTTTCGTAACAAAGAAAAAATTATGAAATTCTTTAATTGCATTTGTCTTCTTCACAGAAGTGCAAAAGCAGCCTGCAAGTATTTCTTCACATTTTGAACAGTCGAATAATTATTGGAATATAAAAGCCCAAATAACAAAGCCAGCTAGGATCAAAACGTAGTACCTGCTTTTCTCATTTAAGAGGAGTAATCGATTATATAAAAGCGGCTAGCTCCGAAAACAAATGCCAAATTTTACCGAATAGTTTTGTTAAATTTTCCAAACAGTGACAGAGCAAACCAACCCACCAAACCGATTTGTTGCCTGATTTTCTGGCGGATTTATTATTATTATTATTATTATTAGTAGTAGTAGTATTATTATTATTATCATTATCATCATCATCACCATGATTATTATTATTATTATTATTATTATTATTATTATTATTATTATTCAAATATTAATTGGTTTTCTGATTCTTACGGATTTTACCCATAATTTATTTCCAATTTGTGGAATGTTTAAACGTTTTATTCTACAAATAGTAATTAACAAATAATAAAATCAACGTTTATTAAAAAAAATTATCGCCATAGTTAAATAAAAAGCAGACAATAAATCAATATTGTGACCGCTCTGCCCCGTCACTGATTGGAAACTCAGACGAAATAAGTTGAGAAAATGTAGCAGCTATTTTGGGAGCTAACCACGTCAATATAATCAATCCTGGCTTTCTTCAAGCGAAGTCCCCCACCCCAACGGTTGCTGACGCCCGTATGCCGAATTTATGTTCGTCGGACCTCATATCGGTGGACATTAAAAATAATTAAATTAAAAAAAAAAAATCAGGCCTCCCTCAAATAAAGCTCCCCGATGGCCGCTACGGGTCTGTCAGACTAAGAAGCAATTTATTGAGATTAGAATAAGTCTTAATTTGAACTTTTATAAAAAATATATTTATGAAACAGTTTTTACCTTTAGTCTGACAGGTCCTCAGCAAGAGTCGGGAACCCTGCTCGTAAAAAAACCCGATTTTTTAATTACTATTTAATTATTTTTAGTGTGTAATCATTTATATCGCTGAGAAACAGTCCATCGATGATGTCTTTTAAACAGAAAATTAGGAATCCATCTTTACTGAGACAATTTTTTATGTTTTTTTCCTAATGAAGAAGGGCACGTTGGATATCCCCACTCCATAAAAAACCGATGTTGTGCCTAACATCGTCCTCGTTGGGAGAAAAGTACATAGGACGATACTGTTTGCATGCACAAGTAAACATCTCTCATCCTTCGAATGTCAACCAATTCCCCCATATTTCATATAGCATCATAATTTAACACATTCGTCTACCCCCCCCCGTACATTATAAAGAAATTGCAATAGAATAAAAAAACGGTTAGACGTTTTTTTTCGTTTTGCATATATTTACGAAATTACATAAATTGCACAATTATGTGAAAAATCAGGTTTTAGAGACAAATCTTTATTATTTTAATAAAGCTGGTAAACACGTTACCCACGATTTCAAATTCGTTATAATATATATATATATATATATATATATATATATATATATATATATATATATATATATATATATATATATATAAACCCAAAGAGATTATACATAATAGATGTCCTGTGTACCTAAGTCTACCTTGGCTAGGTAACATCAGTAACCGATTTGCCAAGCAAATTTCTTTGTCTGTGCAACGGTGTTATTTTGGATTGAACCCGCGTGTTGTTTTTTCAACTAGGCCTATGTGGCTGTCTATTCGCAAAGATGTTTCCCCCCACCATCATAATTCTATTATTTATTTATTTAAATGTAGTTGCAGTGCGCACAATGTTGAGCGAACATTGCAAAGATTAGATTTTCCTTTGAAACATCATGTGCCTTCAAAGATTCGTTATGCACATTTTTCACCCTCGGATGTTCTGAGTAATACGTATGGTTCTGCGATTTGCGGCCATCTTATAAATAACCATGCGCGTGCCACGAATTTCAGTGCTGACATGTTTACGATCCTTAGTAAGTCGCACTCTCCCTATCATTTGAACATTTTAGAGACTCTTTTTATTAAGTCTTTGAGACCTTCTCTTTGCAAGCAAAAAGAAAATCTTCTAGGATTTAATTTAGTCTCTATGTAAGTTTTCCCCGGTTTATTTCGTTTTTTTTCATACCCCGCCATATTCATGATTTTTTGTTTGTTTTAAATCGTATTTTCCTCGATTTAGCTTTGATAAGTGAGGAACGGAACGTGGTTAGCTAACCTTTATTTTCATTTTTTTTTTAAATTCATTATGTCTTTTAGTCTGTATTTAGCCGTTATAAAATTCTGTACCCACCGGAAAATTTTCATATATATATATATATATATATATATATATATATATATATATATATATATATATATATATATATATATATGTTTTTAGTGGAGATACGAAACGAGGTAAATATATGAATCTTAAAAATACTTTGCAAGGATGAAATATAGGTAAAATATTTTCACTTGTGTGCTATGACACGTGGATAAAGGACTTAGTAGAATTCAGTTGTAAAGGCACACTCTTCTGGAGGTTGAAGCTTCATTCCATAATTCAGGCGACACTTAACAATACAATTGCGATTTAGAAATTTTATCGAGTCGTAGCTGGTCGGAACTCTTGTGAGTACAATGTAGGCTTTCCTTCGCTCTTCCATGCGCATTCTCGTGTTTGTTACTATGGTTGATATTATGCATTCATAACCTGTGAGTTTTGTCTCTCTGAATTCATGGCAAAAGTGTATATAGAAGGATCGTTACTATGTAGACAAATTCATTCTGAAGTACAAAATGTCGTTCCTGTTAATAGTACCATTTCTTTATTCATAGTTTTCGAACTATATAATTAAAAAAGAATTGGAGGCTTTACTTTATAAACGGCCCACGTATGACAAAGCGTGCTCCGCACACACATACACTGATTAATAGCCATTGTTTATCGTTGGAAAAAAGTGCATTAAGAATATATATATATATATATATATATATATATATATATATATATATATATATATATATATATATCCATACACAGCCAGGTTGTCCCAAAATGGTCTGAAACGTTTTCTGGTCCAAACAAAAAAGTAAATCACAATTAAATAGTAAAAATATATTTTTATTTTTTTAAATGTACGTATATTGACATTTTATTTCACACAGGCTTTAATATTAAATTGGCTAAATGTTTCCCATCATTGCTAAAACACGATCGTAGACGTTCACGAAAATATTCAATAACTCTATAGATCATTTCGGGTGGAATAGCAGCAATTTTAGAACGAATAGCTCGTTTTCATTTTTCAAGAGAAAAAGGCCGGTAATGTGTGTACTTCAAATATCCCACTAGAAAAAGTTGCAGGGATATCGATCAGGCGATTTTACGGTCAAACAAATACCACCACGCAAAGAAATAAAATGATTCGGGAATATTGGATTTAGAATCCGAATCAGAAAATTTTTTTGCAATTTGTTAGTTTTTAACTAAGTTTCCACAGTGAATGCTCGATGCTCAACGGTCTAATTTATAAGAATATCTAAAATTTGATAAAAATGCATAAATACAGATATAAATGAATTTTGAACTAATTAAAATCAAATTAGATTCCACGTACATTATAAAGAAATAGAAAAATATGTCAAATACAAATGTGTCAGAAAATGTTGGTATAATATTTATATATTAAAATGTACTATTTTTACGTACATGGATTAGTTTTCATGTCTTTTGCAATCTTCAATGTAAGGGATTTGAGTGTTTGGTTTATATCTAAGAAATTAAGTGGAGAATGAAAGCAAATAAGATGGAGCAAATAATTGAAAATAGTATTTAAAATAATCATATTTTACAAATCGGTCTGTCTCGGTAAGTAATAAGATCGTTAAATCATAAATAAGGGACTACAAAACAAAGAAAGATATAATAACGATTTTAAATGTGTTTAATCTTTCACGACAATAATTTTTTTAATATAGCTTTACTTTAAAATGCAATTCTCTGGGGCGAAGCAGTGTGAAACTAATTATCACATAATAATAAGCTTCAATTTTTTTTATATCGTTTCGTTTTCGACGCCTTATTATTACGTCCACACTTACATTCTCCCTGTAACCTCAACATAGCTAGATTGTAATTGGTAAACTTTATATGACAAGGTTTAATAGTCTAAATGTATGAAGTAACAACACTGCGAAATGTACACTTATATACAGATAGAAATTTGCTGACATTTTTATTTTTATTATGGAGTATTCATTGTGCCACTCGTCAACATCTTCTTGTTGTCATTCACCATGTAATCATGGAAAAATGTGTCCGTTCGTATTCTTCACTTGTAATATAACAGAGCCGAAATTCCATGTTTCCTATCGCATTTTCTTGATTTTTTATCCTGTGCATATATCTATTTATTTGATGAAAATAGATATTTCGAGTTAAATTATACTTAGACGGTTTTAGTTTTTGCTTTTGCGCATTTCTTTTGTTTCTTTCTATACAAGGTGTTTCAGTGAAGAATCACCTTTTTCCTAGCTCGGCTATTTTCATAGGTACTAAGACTAAGTGATCTTCGGGATGCGTCCGCACTTTGTATACATATTATCCTTGGCACCGGTATACTACTGTAGTCCCTAAATAAAATGCGAGCGTAAAAATAATCATGACGTGACGACAATTAATATACGAGCTGCCTTCAATAAGTTTCAAGACGATGTTGCTATGCGGAATTTTATTGATAAACACATAAAACTATTGTCCCTTTCGAAGTCACCTCCTACACTAGTTGCACCGTTTCAACAATTTGTGAAAGACTTCATGGAAGTTATCTTGTGTGGGCGTGTCAATCAACCTCGTAACAGTCTCTTTTATCTCATCAATTGTCTCATAAGGACAGCCTCTAAGATTTCCCTTGAAATAAAATAAATAACCAGAAGTAATGGGGAGCAGGACCTGGCGATAGGTGAGAAACTGCCTTGATGCCCATCTTGGACAAGTGTCTGTGACGAGGATGGAAGTATTACATCATCCTTGGCTCATCTTTGACAAGGATGGAGTTGTGGACTGATGCAGTGGGACGAAAATCGCGCAGTCTCCAGTTCCTCGCGAATAAGTGTTTACAGTTCCCACACTGACATCAAACTGTGCACATAATGTCCTTATATTCACACGACGGTCCTTATCAAATCAGTTCTTTATTTGACAAATAAGCTATGGTGTTCTGAGTTGCTTACTCCTCCCCCACTTCTCATTATCCCTCGCAGACTTCCTGCTTCGTTTGAATGTCTTATGCCGCTAAGAAACTGATGCTTGATTCATACAAAATCCAGTCTGAAGATTTCTATACGTTTCTGTGATAATTTTTAGTTGAAAACAAAACTCTTTTGCATATCGTTCTTCTAAAGTTTAATTACGTTCATATTGCATTTTGGAAATTCACTAGATCTGAAAATTAGGCTTTAGTAGGATCTGTCCCAATTCCTGTTGTAGTCCTTTATTTGGACCTGAAATTATAAATATTACTCAGTCAACTCCTACGATGTACAGCAATGACATACTAAATTTTCAAGTGTCTACGACAATGTTAAATGCTCGTAGAAAAATATCTGGAAACTTATTGAAGGCACCCCGTAGATGTTAAACTAATGAATTTGTCAACTTTGTATGAAAACCGGTGTTGTAATTCTCTTTCTAAATTTAGTTTGTCATAGAAAATGTATTGCAAATTTTTTGTGGCTTATGAGAAATATGATAACTGAAAATCAGGATTTTTTTTTATCGAATTCACAGTTCATGACACAAAAACATAATTCCCCTACAACACAGTAACAAAAATGACGCAATTCATTTTCTTCGCATGACTCGAACAAGAGATAAAATAATGTAAATTTCCAATTTAATAAAGATTTCTAGTTCCCGATTGAACTTCTATTAAAGACGCATCAAAATCAATAAAACATCGATCATTGAAATAAACGTAAGTTAAGGGGAATTACTGATACGATGTCACGAAAATCATTATTCGAATATGTTTTTCAATACTTTGAATTTTTAACGTTTTTTATACATGCAAAATGTTTCGCTTGTTGAATGTTGCATCGTCTTTGAAAATTAAATTATATTGCTCCACATCGACAAACACGGAAATCAATCACCTATAATCAAATAAATAGGAAAATACAATAAACGAGATATGTCGATATTCTATGGTGATTATAATTCGTCATGCAACTTCTTTTTATGCCTCTAAACACTTTAACTTGGAACTATTTTCTAACTCTACAAACACATGGAGCATCTTGTGTATTTAGCCTGTGGAATAAGTGCGTTCCACCCTTTCATTTTATCAGGGTCGTCATTCTCGCATAGAAATTGCGTTGCTGGCCTCACTCTTCTCTAAGTTCTATTATAGAATGTGCACTTCAGAATTATTTGATTTATTTGCTTCTACATTATTACCATCTCAGAGACTTATTGTTCCTGTGATTTTCACGAATTCGCTAATCAAATTCCTTGGTACAATAGAGCTTACTATTGTAATAGTTATTTCTTAAGCTTTTGAAACAGGATTTATTACAGAGAGATGTTGCACAATGGCATCTTAAAGATTTAAGCTAATAATCATAGCATGTATATGTGTTAATAATCATGCGTTTTTAGCTATTAATATAAAGTTTGTTACCGTCTTGTCTGGAGCGAATTCTACAAAAGTGTATACATTTTAACGTATTATATACTATGAAATACACACCGTTTTTAAATAGCTTAAATTGTAAAGAATAAACTACATATTACTCGATTTAGGATTGTTTAAAATATGTATTTAAATTTAAACTAATCATGACTTAGCACATATATGAGAAAATAGACAATATTAAACAAGAAGAACTGTGGTAGATCTTACACGCTTTTGTAATTTAATTTTTACCCTTTTAATACAGAGAGAACTCCAGATTTGTTGTAAAGTGTTTGATATTATGTAAATTATTATAGAAATATAATTTATGCAAATAAAACTTTTTGTGACTGATGCTTTTATTTTAATTATATTTTCCAGTGAGATGGTTATGTTACGCTAAAATAAATTGTATTAGATTGGTCACTTTAGAGATGTACGCTTATATATATATATATATATATATATATATATATATATATATATATATATATATATATATATATATATATATATATATATATATACGAAATTTATTACTGTGAGTCCAGAATGAGTTTACATATTGTTTCAACTAGAGGAAGATCCTCAAAGAGAGGAAATATCCAACTAGCATCGTCAGAATTCATAGATGGACTATAACGATGCTAGTTGAATATTTCCTCTCTTTGAGGATCTTCCTCTAGTTGAAACAATATGTAAACTCATTCTGGACTTACAGTAATAAATTTCTTATATACTGCTCTGGCTACACATTGAGCACTCTAGTCCGGTTTTTTCACCACTGGTATATATATATATATATATATATATATATATATATATATATATATATATATATATGTGTGTGTGTGTGTGTGTGTGTGTGTGTGTGTGTGTGTGTGTGTGTGTGGATATTGCGCAAGTCGTATTCGAAGAAATTGATCGTCTGTTATATTTATTTGTTAGCATGTCGCCCTGACAATGCCAGTTTACATCAGACAAAATTGAGGAGAGGAATTGTAAAGCGATTGTAACACTTGTTAAAAAGGTGTATATCTAACTCTTTATCAGCGTGCATATATCTGTTTCCGGTGCTAATGCACTTACTGATCCGCGCTATTTTTTAATAGTATTTCCAAGTTTAATTAAATTTTTATGATATGTTTTTTATTCAATTGTAAGCTTAAAGTGCAGAATAGGTGCAAAACACCCTCCCTTCTCCATGTTAAGTATGGCTTTTAAAATAATAACGTTATTATTTCAGCACGGATCAATAAGTACATGAGTACCCTTTTTCCTTATATTTCACGATTATTAGCCGCTTTGGATTTAACATACGATACTACTACGGCCATTACACCTCATCGTCCTCATACTACTACTACTACCACTAACTAATAATAATAATAATAATAATAATAATAATAATAATAATAATAATAATAATAATAATAATAAATAAACTGTTAGAAGTAATTGTCTGTATTTTTGAGATGAGGAGTTTTCATTTATTGAGATTGTCGGACTGACTTCCTCATCTTGGTTGTTATAGTCAGAACGTTTCGGCCATTTTGCCATCCGGCCTTCATCAGGTGTTTTGTATCGAACTGGGGAACCGTTTGTTAGGAGTCTAGAACCCAACCCTTTATTATTATTACGGGGGGTACCGTGTTCGGACTCCAGCTAGGTTCTGGGACATAGCTGCTGATTCTCTGTTTTGAATGTTACTTTTCACTGTCTTCGTTCAGGATTGAACTCAGCACCTTTGAGTTACTGTAAACTTTGATACATTGTCTCGGACCACTCGGTCATATGTCACTAAGACAATTCTTGGTTGATTTTTGTTAATGTTAAACCTCTGTTGTTATTCAAGGTTTTCTCTCCTCTCTATTAGAGGTGTCCAAATTGCATTCAGCTCTATGTTTGGTTTGCTCAGTAGGTTGTTATGTACGAGTATGTGAGCTGTTTCTTAAAGTTTTCTCACTTTCCAGTGGGTCTCTCTGTTTATTATTTTTACTTCATTCCATAGGGAGCGATGGTCCCCCCTCCACCCAGACATGGTTGGCTATACCCGATTTTTCCGTCTCCCCATTAGTTACCGCTTTTCGGTGTTCTTCCAACCTTACTTTAAGGGGAAGACATGTTTTACCCTTGTAAACCTTTCTGCAACTGCATGGGATGGAGTATATGCAGTTCTTCGTCATGTTATCTTCCATGCGGAGCTTCACTCGTACCACATGTCGTCTGAGTGTTGACTCGCTCTTGAATACCGCCCTGATGTTGTAAGGGGCACATATTCTCTGATTCTTTTCGGAGATGCCTCGCATGTATGGTAGGCAGACCGTTGGTTGTTTTTGGGTGTCATTCTCCTCTCTTATACTATTAACACGTCTGGTGGATAGTATGCTCTCGGGGTAGTTGTTACAATGGAGGGTATTCTTCAACCTGACCATTTCTTGCTGGTATGTAATGGTGTCGCTACTTATTGTCTCTGCGCGATGTTGGAGGCAGCGTGCGAGTCCATGTTTGATACTGTATGGGTGATGGGAGTTGAAGTTAAGGTATTGTCCGGTGAAGGTAGGCTTGCGATATACAGGTGTCTTAAACCCATGCTCTGTGCGTGATATGAGTATATCAAGGAAGGCCAGTTGATTGAGTTCACATGGTCTAGAAGAGCCTGGATGTTTTCCTGTTGGGGCCAGAGTATGAAGGTGTCATCAACGTATCTTAGCCACATGGTACGGACCCGACACTAGGATTGAATGGCGTCGCCTGGAAAAGCGTCATGTGAAACTAGCAAAACTCGCTAACCATCTAACCTTCCTGTACAGATGTAGAGACTTAAGTTAATACCAGCAGGGTTGACATTACAAACAACAGTGAATTCCAGGAAGGCACGTAGAGTCGCGGAAAGAGCAGGGCATGCCCTCGTTCGAGAAAGGATCCAACACACCCGCTGGAATAAACAAAAACTAAGGAACATTCAATAATATAAAGTTAGATTACTTATCAAGCGGTGTATGAGAAGGTTTAGTGGACATTGGATTTGGGGATGTTTAAATGTGCTGAGAAATAATCCCACGGTAACGTGTTCCACAATTGAGAAGCTCGTGCAATGACGCCCTGTGTATGGAAAATCTGCTTGACACCATGCAGATGTAGGGAGAAAGGAAGAATTTATCGTTGTAGTTATACAAGTTCTGGCTGTGAATGTCTTAAAAAGATTAACTAGGAACTGGTGCTCTGTCGAACAACATCCATGGAAACAAAGATAGAGAAGAGGGAGACTAGCAGCGTATGTTATGTTAGAAAGCAACATATAAAACAAACCACTGAATCATGTCGTATACTGCCAAGGGAGAATATTATTTTCTGAGCAACACCAATCCAGGTGTGAAAAAGGTATTCAAACTTAAGACCTGTCTCACAATTAGCTAAGGTTTAAGCAATGGTTTATATCGAGGACAAACGACAATTTGAATTATTTGCAATTAGATTAAAACTTTATGAATCACAAGCATGAGTTAGAGAAATAAAAACACGCCCCCGTTGAATTGAATCCATGCAATAGTAAAAGAACATCGTTGGGGAATTATCTTGTTAAAGGGATTGGACATTAGAGACTAATTACTTCTTTGTAAGGAGATCATGCATATATATATATATATATATATATATATATATATATATATATATATATATATATATAGTTAAGGCTGATTGCGATGATCACATCCCTTGTCCGAGATGAAGATAGGTACATTCCACTGTCGGATTTCCTTGCGGTTTGCTTGATCTGTGATAGTTAATAATACTTCCTTGTGCGCGGCGCGTTTGCTCAGTTGGTAAGTGCTTGCCATCTCATTCAACATATTACATTTGTCTGGATCTTGGAGTGATTCCAGATCTTGAAAAAAATGGAAGCACTAGTGCTGTTTGGGGTTTTGTCGACTTCCCTACGAATTTTCCGAATATCACGATGTAGAAGGTTTCTCCTGGTGTCCTTAACCTGTCTGGATTTGGTGTTGGGATATTCAGGAATGAAGATAAAGTTCTTGGATGCCTTTCCAGCTCTATAGCTAAATCTTTGATGAACAATCCTTCAGTAACCGTTAATCGCCTCATTTTGGCATTTCAAAAGACGTGCAATAAAACGATGAACAGCATAAGTTACTTTATAATAATTTAAAAAATGTCATATCTTCGTGAATATCGCAGGATTTGTATATAGTTTTGGGAAATAACTAACCTTGAAACAGTCATTTAATGATAAAATTTTGATTTTTTATGTGATGTATATTTAGTGAAATATTGATATTTTACTAATCTGCAATGAAGCGATTAACACAGTTTACATATCTATCTATTATCTTTGTATATATATATATATATATATATATATATATATATGATGAGTGCAACGTCTTGTCAGACGAGTGCCACTCCCTCAGACATTTAAAATCCATGAGCCCAAATGTCTGAGGGAGTATCTATACAAATATGATGTTACAGAGTCTTAGCTTTGTACGACAGCTAAGTCTCTCTCTCGGTTCAAAATGTTGAGATCCAGCAAAAAGCAAGAGCAAGATAGCCAGCAACAAATTAAACTGAAGACCAGCGTAATGCGGGTACTGGTCTTCCGCTTTATGGTTTTTTAAATCAGAGATTTGCTTCTTCTAGAAAGGTTGCCTTCACCACGGCTTACGGGATCCCTCTCTACCCCAATAAACATATACACACACACGCAAATATACACGGTGCTAGTAGGCCGTTGACCCAGAAAAAGAGTTCATTCGCCCTTTGGAAGGTCTTGTTTATAATCCTTCAGGGAGACTAGCCGCCCTCCTCACCAAACAAGTCTGGTGGGGGAACCAGTTTAGTCGCCGGTGACCCGACCATGAGGCAGGTAGTACTGGGTTACATGGTACCAGTAGCATATGATAAGACCTGACATACAATATATATACGTATGTATGTCTTTGAGGAAAATAGACGGCAAAGCGGACTCATCAGGAGTTAATCGTTGATTAAGTGGCGGCACAGGGGAGAGTTAAACTTGTACATATATTTTATATAATTGTAACTATTTTATTTCATATTATTCGTATTGCCACCAGTCCTTACTTTTTTTCTCTCTGTTCTTGCGAGATACTTTATTTATTTATTATTCTAGGATCAACGATTAACTCCTGATTAGTTGGTTGATGAAAAGGTCCCCTGGGTTTTATCAACTATTTTCCTTAAAGCACTCTTTAAGTTTTGTACTGTCAAATAGCTATATATATATATATATATATATATATATATATATGTGTGTGTGTGTGTGTGTGTGTGTGTGTGTGTGTGTGTGTGTGTGTATTGTTTTGTTATGCAGTTTCCTTTCATTTAAGATAACGGAATATGAGCGGTTGACTTTATTTTCAATTTCTTATCAATATATCTATTAATCTATATTTGTGTCAAAATTGAATCAAATGTTTCATAAGTATAACAAACGCTTTCCATGTGTTTGCTGTAGCATCTTCATTCTAAATAAACTAATTTACAAGTAGCTGAAAAAAAGAAGAGAAATTCTGTCAAACATCCAAAAACGTTTTGTGAAGTCGACAGACGTAAAAATAAAAGAAGATTACTGAATAACACTAATATGCTTACATATTGCAAAATGCAAAATAATTTAAAGTAGATGAGGATAATAGTCCCAATAATTAAATTAAATAAATTATACAAATTTTCTTATCTCCAAAATAATTCCAAATCAATTCAATAATAATTCAAAGTACTTTTAACAAAATCCATCAATTAACATGAAATAACATTACGTATTAATAAAGTGTTCTATCTGTTCTGGTTCTACACTTAAGTTGACTTGTCCTTATTTAATGTAGGTTAAAGCCCCCTATACTAAAGCCATTTTGTATTTTTGCCTACTGACAGAGTGCCTATTTTTTTCGGGAGCTGGTTTCCCGCCAACCTAGAAACGACATTGTGTCACATTTTGTTCTCGTAGGGAAGCAAATAAATACAATTAAATGGGTTCCGGCATTTTTTAAATGGTTAACGTAATAACATGTGCAACTTTTAGCGCTAATGCCCAGGTTCAGAAATTTGAACCGTAATCTTTATTCATGCTATTTTATATGCGAACCCTGGCGAAGCAGAATTGCTTCCATATTTTTGACGAAATATGCATGCACACACTTGTATTTCCATAGTAATTCCTAATATCGTAACAAATAAGAGTTGTCGATTGTGAAAATGCGACAAAAGGACTGACGTCACTATGTTAAGAATTTATGCTTATTATTAATAGAATTTTTTTAATATAAATTGTTTACAACATTTATGTAATATAAATATGTTACTGTCGTGGACAGAAATTACAAGTACTATTTGTTTTAATGCCAGATCAAAATGTGCACTATTATATTATATATTTTTGTCCTCGGCCCGGCAAAAGAAATATTCCAATTTCTCATTGAAAATAAAGTATTGTTAGATAGTTTGTTTTCATTTACTTGCCTTTACACACAGGAAAAGTTAATTACAATGGCGTTTTTTAAGATTAAATTCAACTCTAAGAGGTATTGTTTGTATTAGAACCCATATCTCTCCTCAATAGGAGAGTGCGTCAAAATACAAGCAATAAATCCACGTCATAAAATAGTCAAATTATAATAGTGTTTGTCAAATCGCCAGGGAATTCTAATGGGACCCGCTTCTTATCATTATTATAGTTATATTAATTATAATTGATATTAAGATTATTATTATTACTATTTTTATTATTATTATTATTATTATTATTATTATTAGTGGTAGTAGTAGTAGTAGTAGTAGTAGTAGTAGTAGTAGTAGTAGTAGTAGTAGAATATTTTATTATCATTGTTATCTTACAGTTTCCTCCGGTGATACTAATATTAGCCTTACACTTTAAAGATTATATATATATATATATATATATATATATATATGTGTGTGTGTGTGTGTGTGTGTTGTGTGTGTATGCGTGTGTGTGTATGTACACATACACATACACACGCACACACACACACACACACATATATATATATATATATATATATATATATATATATATACATATATATGAACTGTGTCAATCGCTTGATTGCGGATTAGTAAAATATCAATATTTTACTCAATCCACGTCACAACAAAATGAAAATTATATCATCAAACGGCTTCATGGTTAGTTATTTCCAAAATTCTTATTCAAATTCATGCGCCATTCACAAAGTTATGTCATTTTATTCTTTATCGAGTAATTTCCACTCTCCATCTCTCTTTTTCTTTACATAGGCATCACCAATTATCAAGGCCAAGAGGTTACTCGAGGATAAGGGTTAAAGAGTGTACAGTAGAAATTGGACAATATAGTAACCGTTAGTAATCGAGATTCGGTAAATTTGTAAACTTATATGGAATGGCTCATAAAAACTTTTTTTTACATTAAATTTGAATACAACCATATTGTAGTCAGCTGGAAAGCATGAAAACAGAAGACAATT
Source organism: Euprymna scolopes (assembly GCF_053919585.1). Lineage (NCBI taxonomy): Eukaryota > Metazoa > Mollusca > Cephalopoda > Sepiida > Sepiolidae > Euprymna > Euprymna scolopes. Next base: position 120,331,620 of record NC_136484.1, on the reverse strand, counting down.
CCATGGGCGTGCAGTTCTAAGAAAGAAACTTTGCTCATGGAATTTACGTTTAGGTTTAGGAACAGATAAAAAGTAGTGGAAATTAGTGATAGTGTTTCTTGCTAGACGGGTGTTTCTTCTGAAAGTTTGGCGAGGGGGGAATCATCGAATTGAGCTCAGCGGAGCACTCGCCATGAAAATAAGAATAAAGCAGAGACAAACTCGCAAAATCTCTTCTGTGAGAAAGGTTGAAGGGAAGAGAAAAGTACATCCCTCACAAGGCTACGAAATCTATTTTGAACTCTATCAAGGCAGGATAAGTGTTTTCTAGCAGCTCCTGCCCAGACATGGCAACAGTACTCCATCCTTGGACGTATCTGGCTCGTATATAGATAGAGAATTGCATCAGCACTGAGATATCTACTGGACCGATAGAAGCATCCCACCATTTTTCCAGCGGCCTTGGCAACGGATTTAATGTATGCGTTCCATTTAAGATTAAGAGTAAAGGTCAACCCCAGAAGCTTGTCAAAACACGAGGCTACCCCAAGACGAGATCCATTCATTTCAATTGATGCCAGATGGGTATCAGAGCGTTGATGATGTAAAGATAAAAGCTTGGTTTTCGATGCATTAAAAGTAACAAGCCATCCCTTTCCCCATTGTACCACTTGTTCAAGATCAGATGAGAGAGAATCAGAGACAACGTGGTCGTTTACGGTCTTAGATGTGCTACCATTGATAGTAGTGTCATCAACATAGATATCTACGAATGATGTAAGGATGTGATTTGGAAGATTATTAATATAGAGCAGGAAGAGAGTTGGACCCAGGATGGACCCCTGAGAGACTCCAGCATTAATACTAAGAGCTTCTGATTTCTGCCCATCAACCACTACTCTTATGAACCTATCAGAGAGAAATGATTTAATAATTGAGAAGACATTTCCAGCTATACTGTAGCTGGAGATCTTGTGTAGTAAACCTTTATGCCATACTCTATCAAAGGCCTTTAATATGTCAAGAGCAATTGCCCTAGAAAGGTAGCCTCCGTCGAAAGATTCGCTAATCCTATGAGATATAACTGTAAGCACACCTGCTGTAGATCTAGCACAACAGAAACCATATTGCGTGTCACTAAGAAGATTATTTTTGCTGAGATGGCTGATTACTTCTCTATTTAACACATATTCCCGCAACTTACTCATGACGCACAGGAGACTTATTGGCCTGTACTGTGAGGGTCTTTTAAAATGTTGTTGTAGGGCAAAAATACAATGTCTTATCTTACGAACTTTACTTTTTATAATATTATTCTGTCAAAGAATAATAAACAAAAGTATATCCCAGGTAAAATCTTTATATAAATTTTTTTATCGACATATCCACCATTTAAAAAAAAAATAACTTACAACAACCCTTTGTCCCCCGGGATATAAATTGTTTCATCTTAAAAGGAGTAAATATGTTTTTCCACAAGCAATCTTTGAATTAAATTGCTCTGCTTCCTTATAAACCACTCTTTTTAATATTGATCAGAAATATTCAATGCCGTTAAGATCTGGAGAACACCGTGCTCAGGTCATGAGTTTCCCCAACGAATCACATAGATTCAAGGAAGGATGCAGTCGCCCCAAGCAGAATGGGATGGTATATTGTAATGTATAAAAATCATCTAAAAGCGACGTGACAATGGTAGGTCATTTAGTCATGTCGACAAATTATTACCCAAAAAGGTCGTGTACGCATTGCTGATGAGCTTTAAACCCTCTGGCAATCATCATAGTCCAACAAACTCATCTCCAATGATTCCCACCTAAAACATGATGCCTCCATCTCCTTGTTGGCGATGAACTCTGTAACGGGTCGGAGTTCCGTTCGAGTTTCAGAGTTTGATCCATCTATCCGGACCGTCAACTGTAGCATGGGCCTCATCCCATAATAATAATTCTGTGTCACAGTCATTCGTTTTCGCCTATGTTGTTTGCTCAATGGAGGTCTTGGAATATGTTTTATTTTCCTTGCAGTCTCATGGAACACATTATATCTGGCCGGCCTGGAACTTGAACGATTCCAGCCTTTTCAAAAACGGGAACTCTTGTTCTAATTGGGTTTCGGTTGATTTCCAACGATTTTCCGAATATCACGATTTGAAAGTTTTGTCCTGTTGCCCTTATTTTTCTGGATTTGATGTCGGGTTGTTCACCACTGAGGCCAATGTTGTTGGATCTCTTTCTAGCTCCGTGGTTAAATCTTTGATGGACAATCCTGCGAGTGTTACAACTACCCTTTACTTTTCCATGACATTTAATCGCCTGATATTTTTGGCATTTTAAAAGATCTACAATAAAGCGATTGACAGTATAATTTCCTCAATGATAAATAAAAATGTCTTACTGAATATAACATGAATTTGAATAAAAGTTTGGGCAAAACTAACCTTCAAGCAGCCGTTTGATGGTACAATTTTCATTTTTTGTGACGTATATTTTCTGAAATATTGATATTTTTCTAATTTGCAATAAAACAATTGACAGAGTATATATGTATGTGTGTATGTATGTATATATGCATATATATACATATATACACATATACATATAAACACATATATACACACACGTATATATTTACACACACACTCACACACACACACACACACACACACACACACACATATATATATATATATATATATATATATATATATATATACTATTATCCTAATCTTTTTTCAGTTGTTTTACGATGTTTCGGTCAACTGTTCCTCTGGGCCTTCGTCAGGTGGTAACCGCAACGGGATAGGGACTCCGAATCTCTTAACTGCATCTACTGCAATTACTGCCTTCCGTAGTTGCCGTCGTCTCACCACATTTTGGCCAAGTAAGCGTCTGGCTGTCTTTTGGTATGATTGAAACCGCTAGTTTCAGACAATTCTCTCCTGAAACTGAAGAGATTCATCGGCTCTATAAACTGCGCCACGGGCCCCGAAAGCCGACCAGAGATTTACGTGGTGAAAAGAAAACAACTACGGAAGTCAGTAATTGCAGTGAATGCATAGGAGATTCAGAGTTCCTATTCCGTCGCGGTTACCACCTGACGAAGGCCAGAGAAATAGTTGGCCGAAACGTCGTGAAACAATTAAGAAAAGATGAGGATAATAGTTCGCAATAAATAAAATTAATAAATAATACTAATCTCAATAATGAATTCCAATTTAAATAATATATATAGGAGGTTTTGTTGGGAACTCTTGTATCAGTGTGTTTTAGAGGATTAAGACAACATTTCGTCCTCCGTCACTGATCTACCATTTTACAAAGAAGTTCAATTTTACTTACGTCTTCTAATCTAAAATATTCGTTGAGAACAATATCATGTGCATTGAACATTCCATTAAATAGACTTTATATATATTTTATTATTTTAATAAGTTTGTGCATTTTACTCTTAATGTTAATGCTAATGGATTACGTCATAATAAAATGAATGATACGGAAAACGACATTTTCTGACAACTGTTGTTCAAAATTCGAATCTAATTCGTTCCAAAATATATCTTGCACTTATGATGCTGTTAACCTTCATGTGCTTCCTCGCATCAGGACTCGATGTTATTCCGGATAGAATTCTGACTAGAAAGATACCGCTGAACCAATACCACAATGTAATCTTCTGATTCATACGATATGATGATGACTATAATGTGATGATGACATCTATCATGCACGATAAGATGTAAGCAAACGGGTAAGATTTCTGCAGTTTTATTAGTATAGTAGGGTTCAGGCGCTAAACTTTTGTCGACTATATCATTTATATATATGACTTGATAACCTTCTAGACATGAACTGTCGTAATAAAAGACTACTTTCCCCTCCTCTCTCTCTCTCTTTCTGTCTATCCGTCTGTTTGTCTTTATGTCTGTCTGTCTCTGTCCGTCTGTCTGTCTCTGTCTGTCTGTCTGTATCTCTCTCTCTATATATATATATATAATTTCAGATGGGATCCTTAATGATCAATGCACATATATATGTGCATTCATGAATATAGACCTCATTATCTGATCTCATACTCTGTGCCCAGTTATTACCCATATATTTTTTAATGGATTTCGCCATACAATTATGATGTCATTATTTCGTGATGGCATCACATGTGTTCGATTATGTCTTCTCTCATTAAATGCATGTGCAAATTTTAACCCTCCTCTTTTTGTGATGTAGCATTGTGTCATCCCATCGTTTCTTGACATCATTTAGTATGCAGGGAGACTAACGTATCAATCGCAGTAGTACAATAGATAAATATCAATATAAATATTGTTTTCTTTTAATTTGTTCTTATCATTAGATTTTTTTACTGCAAGTATACAAACACATTTGAGTTGATATTCCTTAAACTAACAATATTTGAACTGTCGTTGTAACGAAATCCCAACATTTTCTAACGTTTTAATATTATAAGCATACGCCTTTTGGCGAATTTCAGATTCTATGCAAATACATTTTTATACAGATAATAAAAATGTGCATTCGGATTCAACAACATATATCTTAAAATTAAATTCATTCACTGTATGTTTGTATTTATGTTTTTTTTCTTTAATTGTGGACATATTAGATTTTGTAGTGAATAAATGAAATTATTCAAGGAACCCTCTGATACAAACACGGAATTACAACGCAGTAAACTTTTTTTCACTCTTATCAAAGACATTCGACAGAGATAGATAAAAAGGGAGCTGGAAAAGATAATCTGTCATAACTATATATAATGGTCATACTAGCATGCGTGTGTATTTGTACGTGTACACCTTTTGGAAACTCCGTGACTTTTTTTTAGTTTGGCACAGCTTGAAAATTCATTGACCCTTATTTGAGTCAAGATGTAGATGTTTAAGCAAAAAAAAAAAAAAAAAAAAAACTACGAAGTATAATGCTGTGTTTTTTCTGATGCACATAAAAGTGCATGTTATTCTGACATCGTCATCTATTTGGAACCAACCAGGTTAAACGTTGCTGAATTGATCTCACGAGAAACAGCGTGTAAACGTTATCATGCTATATATATATATATATATATATATATATATATATATATATATATATACATACATATTTATATATATATATATATATATATATATATATATATATATACCATTTTAGAGTAATTTGGAACATTGTCTCCTTTAAACGTACATATTTATAAAGTCCACGAGGCAAAATAATTAGGTAAGTATATTTTATGTTAATCAGAATAAATACAATATAAACTTAATGTCTGTGTTCGAGATTAATAAAAACGTTATTTCATTGTGTCCATACCTTGAAAATTAAGACGGGCAGTTCATAGCAATATATATTGCAGTGCCTTTGGCTAGGAGTAAAGTGTACTATCTTTTTTATACAACATTCATTTTTCTTCTCCTCGGTCAGTGAAGAAGAAAATCTAGACTGAGGCCAATTTTTAATTTTCAATCCACAGTTGTCCAAATTAAAAACTTACATTGTGTCTTTCTCTTACTTCATTAGAAGCTAAGTAAATAGGAATATTTTACATAATATTTTGATCAAAAGGGGCCATGCTTATAAAATGTTGTACAAAACTCTCCTCCCGGCCTTCGTTCGTATCTGGTTTTCATCTTATGTGAATACGTATATTTATTTATTCTATGTTTTTTAACTTTATAACTTGAAATATATAGAAATAAAGAAAAAGAATAATGATAATCTGAAGTAGAAGTATTGTGGTATAATGCATGGAGTTTTTAAAATTATTCACGGAAATTTATGGTTTGGCTTCGAGAGGTAAAATCTAATGAATTTAATACGTAAGTATATATACTCTGCATTTACACCCAATTCATGCCGTGTACATTCTTAAACTTTACACTGAGACTTTATCATTATAAATTATAAGACGTTAGAATAAAAGGAGCTCTTCCAAAATAATGTCTCCTGTTTTTATTTCATTCGAATATATCAAAAAGGGATTGGAAATTATATTGCTATGATGACTGGACTTGTCATAGGAATGCGCCAGAAGCAGAGATGTGGCATTGAATTCCTTGCAAAAGTGCGCTGAGAATAGTGAAGACTCTGAGAAAAAAATAAATTCTGGAACACAAATTTCGGTTATGTATTTTACCACTCTTGTCATCGTAGGTCATTAACATTTTTAGTTAAAATTAGGAAGCTTTACTTTTGAAAAGGCCAACGTATGATAAAGCACGCTCCGGGCGGCTTTGAAAGATGATTGGAAATGTGTAAAAATATTCTGGACAATACTCTATCTTCGTAGTTTTTCAAATTTTGAGATAAAGCATAGAGCGTTTTACTTTTGGGGCAACCCTTCTACAATTGTACCTGCAAAAGAGTCGGTTTCATTTGAAGGTCGAGTACTGAAGTTACAGCTGAAGACACACTCGACTGATCTTTGGACATTAATAACCGGTGAGCCGCAAGTAAAAAAGGAAAAGTACTTGTCTTATCACAGTAAAGAATGCTATCTGGTGGTGGGGGGGTGTTCTCTTTTCATAACGGCAGTCTCTTTCAAACAGAAGGATTTGTTTTAGCTTCTTTCAGCTGTATCGTAATGTTCTTGCTAGATGCCCGTCTGATTTCGGATTCATAATAATCCTTATAGAATTTTTTTTTGAAAGGTATCATCTGGATACAATCATAACAATGATCTTCCCCATCTCTCTCCTTCTCGTTCTCTATTTCTCTCTCTCTCTCTCTCTCTCTCTCTCTCATTCACTTTCTCTGTATACAAAACCAAACAAAACGTCGATGAACAAAATTACTTTTCTTGGGAAATTATATTCGGGGATCAAGATATAACGAGTCTTCTTCGTAACAGACCACAACATTGTTGTTTTTAAGTCTAATGTATACTTTTATAGTTGTCTTCTTAAAAAATGCCGTGGCCATTTCACAATTTGTATCAAATACACTGCCTGACAGCGTTCATCGTTCAAGCAACAACCTATTTAGACGATATTCTTGAGAGATGTCCGGCCGTAGAAAACAGTGATCCTTAGAAAAATAAAATTAAAAGATTATAAACTGTTATGTACAAAATACAAACGAATATCTACTCCTTGATTAAGCCTCGGGAGATACCGGGTCTTCCTGCTGTTGTTTCTCAAGTATTATTGCGTGACAGGATATAACATTAATATTCTATTTGAATTTTTATACAGCTATGATTTTTATGAAGATACATTTGGTAAAGGCGAAACAAATAAGGTTTTGCATCAGGTGTAAACTAGGGAAAAAAAGAGAGATATAGAGACAGAGAGAAAGTAAGTGAAAGAGAGAGAGAGAGAGAGAGAGAGGGGGGGTTCTTAATTGCAAACGCTAGTTCAGATTCAAATAAATATATGGAATTCGCGTCAGACAAGGCATAGAGACCTTTGATGTAAAGAATAAGGAAATGCTCGGCCACAATCATAAGTAGTCAATTGTATGTGTATGATAGATAGGTCCGAGCCCGGAAAATAGTAATTCCCCCCTTTTTATCAGAAATATCACTTATTGAATATAAAAAGTAAAAAACAAAATAAAGGAAACGAGAGTTACGAGGCAGTTAAAATAAACACAGGATCAACTTTCCACTCTCCTATAATTGTAAATAGACAACATACATTTTATAGCTACATACAGGCAATCTTATTAATTATTTAATTATAGGTTTGAAATGTTGATAGGTGTTATTACACTAGAAAGTACCTACATTACATCTCTTAATAAGTCCTATTTACAACATTACTGTAAAACGTGTATGTACGACAACTGCTTGCATGTACACTATGTAAATAAGTGTGTTGCTAATATCATCGTAAACAAACTAGTATGATTTATATTGCGAACAATCATGTGTATATAACACTTTCGACATATCTGTAATGAAACACGTCTGTTTGACACCTGGGAAATATTTACAATGACAAAATTGTAAACAAGCACGGTCGAGATCTCCTACTTATTGCAAACAAATGATCTGTATAAAATCAGGGAAAAACGCTATCGACTTTTAATGGTAATATCTGATTTTTCGTATCTGTCATTTTTCTTATATAGCGTATAGTTTAATGAAAATGCGGAAAATTATACAAATGTGAAACCAGTAACTCCCTAAAGGTCGGATTAGAAAAACACCGTAAAGCTGTGACACGGGGAGAGATCGAAAAGTAAGAACTACCTGGTCACACATGGTAAGAAACAGGAAGGAGCTTACCTTTGTGGAACAAGCTAAACAAAATGGACAGTGATGAAAGCTGAAGGTTCAGGCGACTCAAGTAGGAGCACATATTTTAAAAAATAGAAAAATTAAGCAGACGAAGTCTAGAGCTTCTTAGCATTTGGGAGCCTCCACCTCTAGAAAAAGCTATTGTACTTTCTTAAAATTTTGACGATGGAAGGGAGGTAATATCTCGTTCATCTTTATTAGAGTTTCCTTTCTTTTGTCAACACATTTTTACACAAATACGAAAAGAGTACCATAAAATTGAGACTAACCCAAAGAATACGAAAATAGTATGGAAGCATTAACTTTGCTTTTTTTCTTTTCCACACAACAACCAACGCACCTGAAAAGGGTATAATACATAATCCGAATGAAAATTTGGGCAAATAACACTCAAGATGAGAACAATAACCCGATTAATACAAGTAATATAAACAATCAGTCCTCATCTAAAAAAAAAAAACAGAACTTTAGTTTTATGCACTTTTTTTTAAACTATCAGTATATGGTAGATTAATGCCGAGTCAAATAAATATGAAAATCTCAGCGCACTATAATTTCTATAAATTCATACTATCACCCTTTTTTCAGTCAATCATTTTTTTCTATTTTTCTATTTTGAAGTCATTCTCTTGATGAAAAAAATACATCTATTAAATTATGTTGCTATAGAGCCGCTGATGGTGGAAGCAGCAGCATCCGCATAATATCTATGTGAATGACTGAGCAAGTGTGCGATGTGAGATCACAGCAGAGGAATATAAAATGCAAAGATAAATTGGCACACGTGACCGGATTATAAAAAGAAAAGCACATTTTCGAGACGTGGTCGCAGTAGCAAGGTCAGTAGCATAGGTTCGACACATGGCCGGAGAAGCGACGAAGACAGACGCGTTCGTGACATGGCCGGAAAATATACGCGAGAGAAACGTTGGTGACGAGAGCGTCTTACAAAATAAACACGGCAGACGAGAAAACTAACTCGTTATAACCAGATGCAATGAATTGTTTGAAATACCGAGACCAAATACATTTTGTTAAAACAGACAAAAAAGGCAGAGTTTAAATTTATTCCTTTTTTTTTTCATCTATAAATTGGTGGGTCTGTTAAAATATTACGAAGAATTATTATGAAACTTTAATAAGACTCTACAGCATTACACACACACACACACACACACACATATATATATATATATATTAGATGAGGGCTGTGATTTGTATATATATATATATATATATATATATACACACAAAAATAATATTGTGTCTATTTGTGTATTTATTGTTTTAATCAATTATTCCATGCAAACGTAAAACAATCACGGAATATATACGAAAGAGGAATTGCTTTAAGAAAAATGATAATTTTAATCGTTTCCTCTCCCCCCTCCCCATGGATTATATTATCTAGCTTACTATCTAGTACAATTACTATCGACAATTGTCAATGTAAATGCAGTAAGTAGCTACATAAAATAATAATAATAATAATAATAATAATAATAATAATAATAATGATAATAATAATAATAATAATAATATATATATACATATATATATATATATATATATATATATATATATATATATATAAATTAATAATAGGCTGTAGACAGAACATGAAAACTACAATGGATAATTAATTACATAGTTTACCTATATAATGCAGGGAAATGCATACGAATTAAAACTAATCGCTCTCATTTGAGTTCAGATAGACATCATGTAAAAGTGTAAGCGATGTTTAGTTTTAGAACAGTTTCCGATGGTTCGTTGTTCTACGCAAGTCCTGGGAGTTGACTGGTTTGCAGTAGACAGTTCCCTAATTGGAATCCACAGAGAAAAAGATTCTACCGTGTTGAGACGGAAACACATATGCGAAATTGCAAAAGAAAGGTTAAATATTTATGGAGCAATTTCTGATTGGTTGTTAGCAGAACGTGAATTAATTCGATTCGTCAGTCCCTAGTAGCATCGTTTATAAATAGAATCTCCCGACTATGCGAGATCATACGCATTATATTAAAAAAATATTGTAACAATCTGAACTCGGTAATTAAAACCTGAGCCTCTTGCAAATCCCCAGTCCGGAGGTATCTAACAGATGAGTCCAAATGATGGCGAAACTCGAGTCTTGGACTTCCGCTTTGTTGACTTTCTTGGCTCTATCGGATGTGAAAATAATTATATATTCTCTCACACTTTCTTGACAGGATATATATAAAATTGTATATATATATATATATATATATATATATATATATATACATATTATATATGTATAGTATATATATATATATATATATATATATATATATTATATATATATATATATCCTTTCAAGAAAGTGTGAGAGAATATATATGAGAGAATATATATATATGTATATATATATATATATATTAATATTTAAAAAAAATTATCTTTTATCTAGCCATTAATGATATAGATATAAAACTGTCAATGATGTTTTTAAAAGTGCAATAGAATGTACATTACGTAAAATAAATCCAAGGTAATTTTTGATTCAATTCAATTTAAATTTTTATACCTTACTTTGTAAAATTTATAAAAGGGCACTTTAAAGATAAATAACTTTCCAATTAAACCATGTACCTTTATTTTTAAAGCCTATACTTAAAACATTTTGTTTAACAATTTGCATGCCTTGGATTAAAAGCTTTTCTAACTTGTATATACATACATATATATATATATATATATATATATATATATATATATATATATATATATATATAAAATTAAAGATATTCAGGAGATAAAACTCAGGAATTAAAATAGGTGCTTAATAAAAAGAGCAGGGCATATTATTTTGATTTATATAGACAAATATTACATAGTTGCTACACTGAACATGCTAATGCTTCGGAATGGTGTGTTTATTAAAAATAACAAAGGCTCTTCGAAGAGCCTTTGATTTTTATTAAACTATGCGTTTCGAAAAATTAGCAAGTGCTGTGTTACAACTATGTAATATTTGTCTATATAAATTTTTAAAAAAGTATATATATATGTGTGTGTGTGTGTCTGTGTCTGTGTGTGTGTCTGTGTACATGTGTATGTGTTTCTTCGTGTGTTTGGCTGGCCGAAACGTCGTTTTCTTATAAGAAGGAACATAAACCTAAAATTGGAAACTGAGTATATGCAATTAATATTCCACAAAATATTTATAGTTTTTCTGGTTGTTAATTGACGACCTAGTTTAAATTGGGCTTTCATTATGCCATATTTTATCATGCTTGGCTTGTAAAGGCGACGAGGCTCTCTCCATTGAAACATATTTTAAGTATCGTGCAAAGCATTTTTTCCACATTTGTTCTGCTATAACATCCTTAAGATCCACATACTATATCTTTATACACCTTTTTTTCAGCGCCATTCTCACAAAGAAAATATTTGATTGAGCTCCTATCCCTTTTTCTTCCTGCATGAAATATATATATATATATATATATAAATTACTCATCTAGATCGAACAAGAACAAAATATCTCTCTATTGCCATATTTAATTTTCATAGATATAGAATCTTCAGGTTTTAGTTTTACGAACATATTATTACGAGATTGTATTCCTGTATGTACCAGCATGGTCGTTTTGTAATAACAAAGCAACAGATTTCTGTAATTAGCAGTCGATCATTGCCCTTTGCACAAAGCATCCTCTCGTAAGTATATACATCTCCTCATTTACAATAATTTTATCTTATTCACCCTTTTCAATAAATGTTTTTTGCCTTCAAAACCGCTAAAAAATTTATTAAACATCAATGTTTTCAAATCTAAAATAAAGCTAACAACTAAATTCAACTGTATCTTAGTGCATTTTTTTCCGTAACCGGGTTTAGTCGTCATGTGAATAGATGCACAAATGACGAAGGCCAGAGGAAGTTGGCCGAAACGTTGTGAACCAATAAAAAACAAACAAGCAACAACTAATAAAGATGAGACTAATAGTCCGATATAAAAAATAAAATTAACATAAAAATGCTCATCTCAAAATAAAAAATTCCAATTAAGGAATAATATATATATACCAATCGGTACGGACCCGACTATGGAAGATCAGATAATGAATAAATGTGGATTTATAAGATCAAAGAATCCAACCTTGATCGCCCTTCGGGGCCCGTGGCGCAGTTGATAGAGACGTTGAATCTCTACGGTTCCAGATGAACATTGTCTGAAGATAGCGGTTTCAATCCCACCCAAAGCGTGCCAGAGGTAATTGGTCAAAAATGTGGTGAGACGACGACAACTACGGATGGCAGTGATGGCTGAGAATGCAGTTAGGAGATTCGAAGTTCCTATCCGTCGCGGTTACCACCTGACGAAGGCCAGAGGAAGTTGGCCGAAACGTTGTGAACCAATAAAAAACAAACAAGCAACAACTAATAAAGATGAGACTAATAGTCCGATATAAAAAATAAAATTAACATAAAAATGCTCATCTCAAAATAAAAAATTCCAATTAAGGAATAATATATATATACCAATCGGTACGGACCCGACTATGGAAGATCAGATAATGAATAAATGTGGATTTATAAGATCAAAGAATCCAACCTTGATCGCCCTTCGGGGCCCGTGGCGCAGTTGATAGAGACGTTGAATCTCTACGGTTCCAGATGAACATTGTCTGAAGATAGCGGTTTCAATCCCACCCAAAGCGTGCCAGAGGTAATTGGTCAAAAATGTGGTGAGACGACGACAACTACGGATGGCAGTGATGGCTGAGAATGCAGTTAGGAGATTCGAAGTTCCTATCCGTCGCGGTTACCACCTGACGAAGGCCAGAGGAAGTTGGCCGAAACGTTGTGAACCAATAAAAAACAAACAAGCAACAACTAATAAAGATGAGACTAATAGTCCGATATAAAAAATAAAATTAACATAAAAATGCTCATCTCAAAATAAACAATTCCAATTAAGGAATAATATATATATACCAATCGGTACGGACCCGACTATGGAAGATCAGATAATGAATAAATGTGGATTTATAAGATCAAAGAATCCAACCTTGATCGCCCTTCGGGGCCCGTGGCGCAGTTGATAGAGACGTTGAATTTCTACGGTTCCAGATGAACATTGTCTGAAGATAGCGGTTTCAATCCCACCCAAAGCGTGCCAGAGGTAATTGGTCAAAAATGTGGTGAGACGACGACAACTACGGATGGCAGTGATGGCTGAGAATGCAGTTAGGAGATTCGAAGTTCCTATCCGTCGCGGTTACCACCTGACGAAGGCCAGAGGAAGTTGGCCGAAACGTTGTGAACCAATAAAAAACAAACAAGCAACAACTAATAAAGATGAGACTAATAGTCCGATATAAAAAATAAAATTAACATAAAAATGCTCATCTCAAAATAAAAAATTCCAATTAAGGAATAATATATATAGATGCACAAATGTTAAAAGGACATTTAATATTAAACTTACATACGTAACGTTAATTCTTTTTGGAATAGAGTTTTGTTTCTGAAATCGGGCATTGCTTTCCGAACAACCAAATAGCATGTTTTAATTTGTATGCACATATGACATATAATGTTGTTAATTTTATCATAAAAGAACTTTCTAATCATTAGAAAAAAGGAAATTTAATCTAACATATAATTCTTAACTGTTTTCTGATATACACCATTTGCAAATTACGAAACCTAAAGCCATCACCATGTATAGTTTTCCGTCTTTACTTTACTTTCTTTTTACATACTAGTATTTCCGTGAGAATTGTAGGCCTTTCGGCTCTATTTAAATTCCGGAATCAAATCGTCGCACATTGATGCCCAAAAATAAGACAAGTACGTGAGTGTTGAGCAGTTGTGAAATCAAACGTGTACATTTATCATCGAAAATTAAAATGTATGATGTTGCATTCGTAAAAAAAACATAAAACTAATGAATATTCAATTAATAACAGTATTAATTTTGCAAACATTTCATTAGAGATTCAACCTAGAAATTAGCAATTTTAGTTCAAGAAAACATTTATTAAAATATAAATACATGTTAATATCCAACATAATCTTAAGTTTAAATAGGATAGAATTCATATTCATACAAAAATTTCACGACTTATCAGGTCTGAAAAGCAACTCGAGGATAAAGGTAAACAAGTGTTACATGAACAGTGATACAATACCGTGATAACTGGTAATGATGGCGGTGATTGGCCAGAATTTTGCTATTTAAAATACGTCTCATCAACATATTTTTTAATGATCACGTCGTGGTAAGCAAGGAAGCATGCATGTAATATTGTGTTCCACAGGTTGATAGTTTTAGGAAAGAATCTTTGCATAAATTTATCCAAGACCCCTCCTCTCTCGGTAAGTCGTCAGAGATCGAACTCATATAGTTATAATGTCCTTGGCAACTCTCACGGGTCGCTTAGTCATTATAACACTCCAAGTCTACAATCCCGTGGAATCTAATCAGCTTATGTCCTCATGCGCGCCTCTGTTTTAGAAAAAGTGGATTAACCTTCATTAGGTTCGACAACGCCTCAACTATCCAAAAGAATGGATTAATCTTCATTTGGTTCGGCGGTGCCTTTACTGTAAAAAAGAGTGGATAAACATTTTGTCAGTTTTGGCTTGCGTTGTAAAATAAGCTTTTCTTTCAAACGTTCCACAAAATATTACAACGATACGGTAAGCGATTAATTTATGCGACGTAGACATGGAAATCTGAAGAAATTTACATAAATACAATTTTCACACACAAAAAAAGAAAACTATTAGTATAATAATCGTAGACAAGCACAATTATCCGTATATTATTTGTCTCTTTCTTACTTTTTGGAGGTAAGATGGTGGCGCGCTAACTGTCTTTATTTTGTAGCCGTCACCGCTGCCCCTATTATAAGGAATGGAGAGGAAAGAATGAGGTAGGACTTTAATGCTCACATGCAGTAATGTTCGCGTCTTCGCATATGAGTTGCGGATTGGGCTATCGGTTTCACAGCAGTAAGCTTTTCTTTGATTATGCCTGGGATTTCTTAATCATTAGAAATATTACGACATGCTGGTTATCTCTCGTGAAAGGGGGTCCCAATTAGACGCTTCGAGCTTCAGCTGTTTTTTTGTCGGCGTCTTGTTGTTCTCGCCCGGTTCTCTTCTGTTCTGGTGATTTTCGGCAAGGCTCATCTTTTATACAACCATAACTGGGATGGTTTGCCCGAAATTGTCAACTATCAGAACAAACCTGAGAATTTCATCTCATCTCCAGTCCTCAAACGTTAGTCAATCGCAATAGAACACATACATTCACGTGAGATTCCCCGATTTTCACAGTTCCCATGTCAAAAACGCTGGTCAAATTGTGAATACTTTCTGACACAACACCTTAACATCAACCTGTCAGTACGACTGGATTCAGCAATAATAATTCTATCCGTACCTGGATTAAGGATTTGGCAAAACCAAAAACAGCTGTAGTTTTTAACCCATCGTACGTGTGAACTTTAACCGACCAACAATTTATATAAAACGTAAATAAAAATAGTTTAAAGTTATAACACGTTACCTTAATAATAGACGCCTAGGTTCAATTATCG
This sequence comes from Euprymna scolopes, assembly GCF_053919585.1. NCBI lineage: Eukaryota > Metazoa > Mollusca > Cephalopoda > Sepiida > Sepiolidae > Euprymna > Euprymna scolopes. Next base: position 120,315,799 of record NC_136484.1, on the reverse strand, counting down.
AGCAAATAGGGTCGATTCGGCGTCAATTTTCACTTCTTGGTAGGCGATTATGTCACATTTGCTCTTGGAAATTTTGTTTACTTTTAGGTTTAGAAAGAGAGAGCGGATCTATCGAAAGTGGTTATTGTTGGGCGTGTTTTTGTTGTGACTGTTTTACAGCGAGGTGCCTCGACTAAATGGTTACAAATTAAAACAATTACAAGTAGTATAGATCGCACTGCATTTGCATATCGTTTATTTAAGATAAATTATATACACTAATAATAGTTATCTGTGGGGATGGGATATAGAAATATATCCTCCGTCAGAAAAGTTAGATTCATACTGTGTCCACTCTAAATTAAGAATAAGGACTCCATTAATCATCTTGTTAAGAAAGCATCCATTATTAAAGAAAAGCTGAAATAGTTTCTAATTTCCCCCGTGCAGATTTATAGTGTTTCCTTGTAGATAATTATTATCACTTTTATTTAATGCTAAATTACATACACAATGCACGTGCAGTAAATAAACAAGGTATATTTTTTTTAATATCGTACGGAAGACTAAACAAACTAAAACAGAAAAACGAATTTCTCTTACATGATCGTGTAGATATTGAGAAAAATGCGAGGCGAACGTCAACAAAGCTATGATAAAATACCATAACACACGTGTAACGCGATCTTATCTCAAATTTACTGTTTACGTTCCCTTGCAAGAATTAAGAGAGAATAAATAATAAGTTTTTTTGTTTTTTTTTTAATGAGAGACAGTTTTTTCTCCAGCACCGGCGCAGACAAGTCCCAATATTTAGAGAAGTAAAAGGAAAATGACAAGGAAAACACACACACACACACACACACACACACACACACACACACACACACAATAAGAGAAATAAATAATGAGAGGGAAAGAAAGAGGGGGAGAGCAAGTTTTCCAGTTTACAAGATGACTACCTTAAGGATTAAATTCCATGTACAGTTTAATTATTTACTATAAATATCATTTTATTTCGTTTAAACATACCTCAGAAAAATATTTCTAGCTATTATCATACGTATTCATAATACAGTAGAATCCAGGGATACGGCATTAGAAATTAGTAACAAAATACAATACAGTATATAATACACATGTATATAATCAAAAACATTATAAATAACCCCACAAGGCCGGACAGATACCGGTAGCAGGGACCGAAAAAATATAGTATTCCATATCGTAACCTAAAAAAAAAACCGTATCTTACGACCACCATATCTCGGGGTTTTATTGTAAAGGGATTGGAGGGTTGATGAGAATTAATTTAGTTTTCCCACTAACACTATATTCTATTCGGTATTTTCCGACAAAAACACTCTCATAAAAATACTTTCAAAAACCTAAAAAAAAAAAAAAAACTAAATGTATTCTATTGCAATAAAAATACCATAATTATAAGTAGACAAATACATTATGCATATATATATTTATAAATCTCTTACTGACGATAATTCGAAACTCCGATTTACTATATATATATATGATAAAATCTAAGACGGCTCAAATATTAACAGGAAATAAGTCATCAACTAAAAACTAGCCATACTGTATATGTTCAAAGCTTCCGTATACCGCGCGTCTCTATATATGAAGCCTACATTGATGCTATGACAACACTCTCTTTTATGTCATCTATCTTCACATCCCACTTTCATTCATACACATTTTACATCGAACTACATATAAAAAATAATTCCGTACTATCCTAACTCAAAACACAAAAAAGCGTCATTTCCATCTCTTGATTTTGCTTTCCTATCCCCGAAGAGTTAATAATACGAGTATATGAACCTTCCAGTTACCAGGCGCTATTCAATCGTGAGTAAGAGAAATATAATATAAGAAATTCCGATATATTAATTCATCGTATCGACATCACCCCGTTCCCAAAGATGACACGTGCGAGGCAAATGTACTTGCAAGTAAAGCGTTTTTCTGTACACACTTAAACATAGCGTCATGTAGCTGACTCTCCAGTGTTGCAAAAAGTAAGACATGGAATAGGCAAATTTTTGCATCTACCGAATCATACTTATATTAACACATTTACACATACTTAGATAATGTGTGAATAATGTTTTAAGTATTTATACGTATATGTATATATGAGAGAGAGTGAGAGAGAAAGAAAGAAATACAGACATAGGGCAAACGAGATAGACAGACCAGAAGACAGTTTTATGAGCGTAATAGAAGAGTTCGCTGTCTTACGTGACGCAAGCATAATTTGACGTAGCTACTATTTTCTGTCCTTGTATTGGAGTTTATTCAAGTGTTTCTGCAGCACACACACACACACATTAAATCACCTGCAATCAATGACTCAACTTGCTTCCTCGAATTCACTATAGTACCAGTAATAATTTATTTTTAATGGATCATCAGTTTTTTTCCATGAAACACTGTTTTTGCTATAAAATCATAAGGAGAGTTAAAAAAATTAGTTATTAAAAAAAAGTTCGTTTTTTTAATTATAAAAAAAAAACGATACACGGGATTGAACCTAAAATCTTTCCACCAACCCCCGGTACTCTAACCGTTACGCTAACATGTCATATTGGCAAAATAGCAGTAACAAATATTTATATACAAGAAAAGTTATGCAAAATAAAAAAAGCGTTAGTCACTTATGTACTTACTCTCCTGTTTGTGAACCCACATATTTTGTTGTAACTTTTTTTCTACTGAACAAATTTTCGAAATATTTTTTCCAAAATGTAGCTAATGAGGTGTTCTATCCAACTATATAACCTGGTTGAAATTTGGTTGCGAACGGAATTAGTGGTGGGGGTTTGAATGTGTCTCGATTCATTCAATTTCGGACTTAAGTATATATTCAACCACTACCGTGGTTGAATGATATATATGTTATTTAAGAATAGATGTATGTCTCCTCTGTTTATGTTGGTAGCCAAAGCTAATTAAGATTTTATTTAGTTTAGATTGTTATCTATCTTTATTATTTTTTCATTCTACACTAACAATTAATTCATATTTTTCTTCTGAGATGAGTACGTTTTTGAGACCTTTAAAATTCTAAATTTCAATGTCATATTAAAACAATATATAAATAAGGTGTCTAGAGATGTATACAAAAGAATTACAGATAGGTCTGTGTATATTTACATAAATCATCTTGTTATAAATGTAGAGAGTCGTGCATGGTTTTTCATATACATGTATATATGCGCATGTGCATGTGTGTGTACCCATGATATTAGCCTATGTGTATATATTTGGTATAAAATTAGAAAAGTTAGGATAACAGCCTATCAAAAAAAAGATGTTTTGAATTTTCTTAAATTTTATTAATTTCTTGAATGATTTTATTAATTAATATGCATTAATCAAAATATGCTTCCCGGGATTCAGTTTCTATGAAATATTTTATAAGGCTTCAAGGGAGGGGCGTAAAATTACTTCGCCTTCTGAATTAGGTTTTTTCCATAATGATTACACACAATCAAGAGTGCCCAAAATATTATTTTATGATCATTAAACATTAAATATCACATTTTAGATATTTTCCTGACCTAAAATTAAAAAAAAAAGTCATGGATCCAAAACACAAACAAAGTAAGGATTCTAGCAATAAAATTTAGTATAATTATCTATTCCGGGGAATCTTCACAACGTAATTTAAAACGTTTGAGAACTGTTCTGAGTTAGGAAATAACTCTTACGCGTGTTAGGGGCGAGTATTCTCTCTCTCTCTCTCACTCTCTCTGTCGGTCTCTCCCGTCTCTCTCTTTCTCTCATTCTCTCTCTCTCTCTCTCTCTCTCTCTCTCTCTCTCTATATATATATATATATATATATATATATATATATATATATATATATGGAGATTATTTGAGGGGAAAATAAATTAACTCGGTTATATAAACTGCACATTGACAACTAACTATGATTTCAAATGGTGTATTTTCAAATAAGATTTCGTTATAAAACCAATACTATATACATCAATTTAAAGAGCTGTATTTGCCTCTAACGAATCATTTTTAAGCAATTGTTTTCCTTCTAGAAAGTGTAATATAAGATGGGGTAAAAAACATGTTCTTATTTCAATTTAAGCTAGGCCAAAAAACTGCTTAAATAGCTCGCGATATCAACAAAGCAGTTAGACCCTATAGCACTAATGAATACACAGCAGATTGGTGATTTTAAAAAAAATTGTGGCGGGGACGAGAGTCTTGAAGATGGTGAGCGTAATAATCGGCCATCGGATGTTGACAATGCTAAATTAAGAGCTTTAGTAGGCCCTTATCCATGCACAATTGCTTAGTAACTTGATTTTGAATTAGGTGTTACGTATACGGCGATTCTCAACCACTTGACAGGGATTGGAAAGGCACAAAAACATAATAAATAGGTGCCTCCTGATTTGAACGAAAACCGAGAAAACGCCTTTATGAGATGTCATCTTCACTTCATTTTATTCGACAAGAACGACCCATTTTTCGATCGGATTGTTACTTGCAACGACAACTGGTCACACAAAGTTCATTGCTTAGACGCCAACGAAGCTCCACAATATGTCCTGAAATCAAAGTTGCTTCAAAAGAAAGCTATGGTTACTCTTTGCTAATCTGCACCCAGTCTCATCGATTACAGCTTTTTTTAATGCAAGCTAAACTATTAAGGCTAAGAGATACTCTCAATAAATGGCTGCAATGCATCAAAAACCTCGACAACAACACTCCGCATTAGTTAACTGAAAAGCCGCATTCTCCTCCGATGTAAATCCCGAAGGCGCGTTGCTAAACTAACTCAACAGAAGTTGAATGAATTGGGCCACAAAACTTCGTCTAATCCGCCATACTCGTCAGATATATCACCGACTGAAACTCTTTCACGAATCTCGACAACTTTCTGCTTGAGAAATGCTTCAGAAACCTAAACGATAAAAAAACCTTCATCGCCATAAGAACGCAATGAATACATTTGCTTTTCGTAAGAAAATGTGTTGATTCTGGTGATGGTTATTTCGATTAATAAATGTTTGTTTGAAACGAGATATGTTTATCTGAATTTAAAAGTCTAAAACCGCAACCTTAATAACCTGATATGAAATGTGTTTATATATGCATATATGTATAAATATATGCATATATATATACATATATATATATATATGAGTAAATATATATATATGAATGAATATATATATATATACAAATATTATACACACACATATATATATATATATACATATATATATATATATATATATATATATATATATATGTATATTATCTGTTTATTATACACAAACATTGTTGAGTACATATGCGCAAACATATTCAGCGAAGTCCCGATTCAGGTACAACATTTCCCCAGATCCCCCGCAAAAAAAATTGACCCTCGTTTGATGAAGTTTTATTCGCTGAATCGGAACTCCACTGAAACATATATGCACGTATGTCGCCAATAATGTTTGTATAATAAAAAGATTATATACGAGTTCTATCGTGCATTGAGCACTATTTAATAATCACGCGAGTTTCATTGGATTTACATTTACGACAGCAATTGATACATCCGGTATATATATATATATATATATATATATATATATATATATATATATATATATATATATATATATATATATATATATATATATATATATTTATATATATATTTATATATATATAGTCATCCACAAACCGTATTGTTTCGATGTTTCACAGTTCATATATATATATAATCATATATATATATATATATATATATATATATATATATATATATATATATATATATATATATATACATGTATCTATGTATACATATGCATATATATATGTATGTACCTGCATATAAATGTGTATATACATAAATGTATACAAACGTGTTTATTTACACGTATATATATATATATATATATATATATATATATATATATATATGAATACGTGTATATATACACATATATGTATACATATGTTTATCTATAAATCACTATATATCCATGTGTGTTCATATACATATGCATATGTATATATATATGTGTACATATAAATTTAGATATACGCATATATACATAGTTATACAGACGCACACACACACACACATATGTTTAAATCAGATGAATATCATTTTCACAGAATCGTAAGATAGCTAAATCAGGACAATAAATTATGCGGGTAAAAATGTCTCAAAATAATTCCGCTTTAACTACATTATTGTAAATATTTCAAACTAATTCACTTTGGTATTTCTCTGCATCTTTTAGGGAAGTATCGTTTGAGTTATATTCATAACCCACACGATTATATACATCTTTATGTAATTTTACATCCGGATATATATATATATATATATATATATATATATATATATGTGTGTGTGTGTGTGTGTGTGTGTGTGTGTGTATATATATATATATATATATATATATGCATAATATAACACTGAATGTGTGTGGGTGTGTGTGTGTGTGTCTGGTCATGGATAGGCTCCTATATGGTTGACTATTATAAAAAACTGATTACATATAATGATAGAAGATGTATCGAGACACAGGAATGGGTATGTTTGATCCTGCAGAACGGTGGTTCCTTAAAATTTTGGTGGCCTCCATGTGCGGAAAGTAGTAAAATAAAAAAAATTAAAAATTAAAAAAAACAAAACGTTTACAAATTTTTTTGATATAGATGCACATAAGAATACTTTGATAAGTATGTTTTAACTTAAATAGGGATGGTATAATAAGATTGTGGGGTCTGCGTTCGCGCTGGCCTCCATAGAATGGAAATAGGCACACGCGTTGATAAAGACTTTTCATATATATCTGCGTAAGTATACTTTGTTATTATGTTTACGTTTGAAGAAATATGGTATAATAAAATTATGGGGTGTTCGTTCGCGCCTGACCTCCATAGAATTGAAATATGTCACAAAGTTTAACAAGGTGTTTTAATATAGATCCACAGAATATTGTGGTAAGTGTTTCAGTGTGAACAGGTATGGCATTATAAATTATGTTTTTTTTCTATTTTATTTTTACTTTCATTATATTTTGGTTTGGCTTTGATATCCCCGAAATCGAAGTTATCTCTCTACAACCCTTCCTTTTCATAACCTATCATACTTTCATAAATCAGTCCATTTTCTGCAGGCTGTTTTTAACCCAGTCAACGACGGGTACTTTTGCTAGTATATATGTATATATACATACATGTATATATATATATATATATATATATATATATATATGTGTGTGTGTGTGTGTGTGTATATATGTATTTATGTATATATATATTTATATATATATATATATATATATATATATAGAGAGAGAGAGAGAGAGAGAGAGAGAGGTTGGAAAGAGAAATATACCCGATGCAATTAAGATTAATTATGATGTATACATTTAAATACTACTACTACTACTAAGCTTTATTTACATATTGAGACTCACAATATCACTACTGACAATCTACACACAATCTCTATCTTTAGTATTTCATAAAAGTCACTTTGTTTGTGTGTTTATTACTTCTTACATTGAATGGTTTTATACGGATGATCATATCTTTAGCAAATGTCAGATATTATATGTCTGGCAGTGTTCTTAGATATATGGCACACAGCAATCTGTCCAATAATTATCGAAAATCAAAATAAAAAAATGATCATAACATATACTTTTTATTTCTTATGGATGAAAAAATATTTTTTACAGTGGAATATGTTAACATGCACGAGCAAGCGCGATCATAAAATCTCAACAGATAATTTCTACTCAAATAAAAAGAAGATTCTTTGTAATATGGAAACATACCTCAGTGGTATAGCATTACATTATAGATCGAATGATCTTGGTTTAAATACCGGGTGAATTTATTATATATTTTCAATTATTAATGTATTCAATTTACGACAAAAGAAAATGACACCATTTAAAATTGCAGCAACTCATTTTTTGCTTGCATATTTTAAAACTAAACATTAATTAGAACTTAGTTTTAGGACATACATCGTCAAGCTCAAACATTAGCTGACGTAATATTGTAAACAAACACTGACTGAATTTTCCGAACTACATTATCATCATTATTTATTTCCTTTTTGGGGAGGGAGTGGGATTAGTCCACCGCGCAAATTATTCTTTTAAAGGATTGATTCCATAATAATACATTCCCAATCCGCATAAATTAAAATATCAAGGAATTAGTATATTATATAAATGTCATAATATATATATCTATCTATACTCCTAGAAATCTATGTTCTTTTTTGTTTATTCATATTAAAAACATTTTTTTATTTATTTAAAATGAAAAAGTATACACCACACAGACACACACACACACACATATATATATATAAATATATATATATATATATATATATATATATATATATATATACATATACTCGTGGAATAGCATTAATCTGTAAAGATCATGCTAATTTGCATATTCTTTTGAGCATTCATTTTAATTAATTTCCTATTAGTATTTTTGGTTTCCCCATGACATGATCAACTTTAATTAACTTTTAAGTATAATTATATGTATGCAGAGATTCTACAATATTTATACTGACGTTTTATTTGTGTAAACCTCTTTCTATACATATGCGTGCATATTTTTGTTTAACATTTTATTTTTACTAAACATCTTTGTCAATTCTGTATCCACAGACATGATACTTAATATATAGAGTATTCGAACCCATGCTAAACATTACATTTAGTGTTTTGCCAGGAAAAATCGGTACAAAAGTGTGAAAAAAATATTTTGCGAGATATAGCTTGAACGAGGGCATTACGAATATGCATGTGTATCGAAGAGTTATTGGTTTCTGTTTTAATTTCTAGCCTTGTAATAAACAAGTCTTGATAGCTTAGGTATTAACGTCAATGGAAAACGTAAATCGGAAGCTTAACGTTTTGGCTTCGATTCTCGGTAGTAGCGCACAAAATATTTTTTTTAACTTTTTAAATCATTACTATATATTGGGTCCAATATTTTATAATAATAAATACGAAATATGCTTTAATCAAAATATCATATTTAAGCGTATTTTATGATTAGGTTATGCCGGGCGCCCTGCTAGTGTATATATATATATATATATATATATATATATATATATATATATATATATATATATATATATATATATATATATATATATAACATTATATATATATAACATTATAACATATGGCAACACATCAAAGGCCGAAAATGATGTTGTTCTCTCTGATTCTCTCTCCTCTGATCTTGAGCGCGTGGTACAGTGGGGAAATAGGTGGCTGGTTACCTTTAATACATCTAAGACCAAGCTCCTATCTCTACATCATAAACGCTCTGATTCCCATCTGGCATCAATTGAAATGGATGGCTCTCGTCTAAGGGAGGCCCCAGGTTTTGATAAGCTCCTGGGTTTGACCTTTACCCCTGATCTTAAATGGAACACATACATCAAGTCTGTGGCCAAGGTCGCTGGGAAAATGGTGGGATCCTTCTACCGCTCCAAAAGATATCTCACTAATCATGCAATTCTCTATCTATATGAGAACCAAGTACGTCCACAGATGGAGTACTGCTGCCACATCTGGGCGGGAACTGCTAAAAACAGCCTATCCTGCCTTGACAGAGTAAAACATAGACTTCCTGGCTTGGTGGGGGATGCCCTTTTCTCTACCCGGCAACCTCTTTCCCACAGAAGAGACGTAGCGAGCCTGTTGTTGTTCTATCGTTATTTCCATGGTAAGTGCTCGTCTGAGCTCCATTCTCTGGTCCCCCCTCGCCAATCTTTTTCAAAAAATACTCGACTAGCTGAAACCACCGTCAAGAATTTTCCCCACTACCTATCTGTGCCTAAATCAAAACGTAGATTCCATGAACAAATCTTCTTTCTTAGAACTGTACGCCTGTGGAACTCTGTTCCGCTTGCCTGTTCCCCTCCTTACTTCAACATGGATGTCTTCAAGTCCAACACAAACAAATTCCTGATGAACCGCCCCACAAAGTAATGACACTTTACCAATTCTTCAATACTATTGCCACACTATCCCTTTGATTACTGTACACACAATAACCCTTATCCCCGAGTGTCCATTGGGCCTTGATAAATGGTGAACTCCATGTAAATATATATATATATATATATATATATATATATATATATATATATAAGTATAAAGAATTTATGTAAGGTATGACGTGGTTAGATTTACAAAAGCAAAACCTACGATAAATTTCAGAGTCTTTATTTGTATAATAATTTTGCTTTCGTATTCGAGAAAATTATTCAGTTTCCAGTAGAGAATTCAGTCCATATCACCCGTCTCTCATGAATTAATCAGTATATGTAAATCATTTTATACAATATGCATAAAATGGACAACAGGAAAACTGATGTATTTTTTTCATAAGAAACGGATGCTAGTAAATTATTTATTTAAGGTCATTGAATTATATAAAAAAACTTTTAACATAAAATATATCTTTTATTAAAAAGAAAAACGTGTGTATTCATGTAGCAGTAGGGTTCCATATCATTCTTTTTCTCATCAAGAACGAAAGTAATATTCTTATATCATAAGTGAAATGCAATGGCACCACCTAAAAATGAAAGTTCAACCTGTACGTGCAATAAAAACAAATTCAACGACAGGAAATATGTTTTAAATGTCAAAGAAAAGTAAATCATCTAGGACTGTATAATTGTCAGGTGGGACAATTCAATAATACCTAGTGTTTTGTGTCAGTGACTGACAAATGGATGCCCTCCTGCAACCTTCTGGAACTTTATTAGAGAAAATGTTGAGATTGTTTATATGCATTTATTTTGACAGGATTGGATTGCACCGCTATTTCCTGATTTGAAGATGCAGTTTCACAGTTCCTCCGGCTTCAATTTCCCATGTGATTATACATGAGCTTCTCCACTTTGGTACGATTGTATTTTTCGGCATAACTTTAGTCCCATTAGTATATCGAAAATGCCTCTGCACATGTCTTCGATTGAATTTTATTGAGGCCACATCTGAATATCGAAGAAAATGCTAGACAAACCGATCACTTACTGAGCAATATATGTCAAAAGCGATGTAAACCACAAATAAAATGCCGAATTGTAGGGACACGTAAACAAAGACTATCAGAAAAAAAGAAAAATAAATAGAAGGCAATGTCAATTAAAACCATAGCAAATGAATACTCGCATACTGGTTTAATAGCCTGAAATACTTAACACAAAAAACTTGAAGGTATATGCAAGAAATAGACACAGCAGATAAGATGACCAAGAAAAAGCTACATAATTACGAAAATACATAAACGAGATATATCCCTATAATTCTGGAACAGAAATATCTCAGGGAATCATGTATAAAATCCTAACAACTAATCTATGAATTCCTTAAAATTTATTATTAATAAAGTATACCTGAAAATTAAAATGTAATCAAGATATACTAAAAGTAGCTCAAAATATGCTAAAATTGTTTAAAGCAGTAAGAAACGTAGAGCAATTGACTTAAAAGCATACAACAGATTTTACCAAGCATAGATAAGGGGATGCTAAAGAGTATACAAGACGGGAAGAAATCGCCACTCATATCAATAACAGCAATAGAAAACATAGGGATGAGATAAATATACATACAGTACTTCCTTAAGGACTGCTATTCATCATAAACAGTATGCCACTATAAAACATATTTTAGAAGTGTGATGCTGTCTCCAAATTCGACAACGTAGAATATAAGAATAAAACACCTCATGTATATGAATATAAACATATAAATATGTATATATATATATATATATATATATATATATATATATATATATATATATATATATATATTTGATGGAGAATTGTTTTCTAATAATAAATACGAAATTTGCATGGGTTAAAATATATTAAGCGCATTTTTAGGACCGGCAATATTGGGCGCACCTCTGCTCGTTGCAAATAAATTGTGAAATATTATCGCGAAACTAATTGAATAATAAAACTTGAAGCAATAGAGAGACACATAAATCGAAACATCTTGCAAGAAGCTTTGCTATCTTTATATTGTTGTCCTAGTAATAGTATCTTGCCTCACCATTCTATTAACATTTTTACAGGTTACAAGTTTACAAACATAAAGCAAAAATAAATAATTATATGCGTGCATATATATATGCATATATATATATATATGTGTGTGTGTGTGTGTGTGTGTGTGTGTGTGTGTGTTTATAATAATTTGTTTTTTTTACATTTGCAACTGAAAATTATAGATATTTGAAAATATTTTTAAGAATTCTTTTATGGAACTACCCAAGAAGAAATGAGAAATAAATTTAAAAAAAAAAAGAAAAAACGAAACTGTGAAAAAAAAGTGGGATTTTCTACTTCAGTAGATGTGGGAAGGGTTGCTTAGTGAGGAAAATTAATCGAGAAAGTAAGAAAGGCGGAGACGAATTAAATAGGAAGCGAAATGAAAAGAAAAGCAAAGTTGTTTACCAGAACATATATAAATAAATCAAACAGCTCTCTACACTGAAAAGTTTTTACATGTTATAGTAATATTTATTGTAATTTAAATAAAGAAAATCTGAGAAGACACGATGAGGTAAAAATGATGAAAGAAGTGAAAAAAGACATAAAATAGAGAATTTTAATCTTCCGCTGAAATATATTATAATGTTCAAAAAGTATATCACGAATAAATTTGTAAAATGCAGCAAAAAACGGAGCATTTTATAAAATAGCCATAACGGATATGTAAACGGAGGATGTGAAACGACACGATCGAAAAATGTGAATGCAAAAGAAGGCTAAAAGCAAGATTTTCTTCCTGAATAATTATACTTAATACATTTAAGATATTCGCTATAAAATATCAAAAACCTTTGGAACATATATTTTATAAGAGCAGACATTTGTTTGGATATTTTCAAGTTGCAGTTTTTGGTGGTTATCAAATCTATATCACAGTTGAATGCTTTTGACAGGGGTTGTATTTAGTTGTCACCTTTTTCAACTATTTATGAAAGCAAAACACGTTCATAGTACAATTTCAGTTGTTCAAGTTTTCTGCCATTTTTTTTGCATAATATGTACAACTTTCTTTTGATTCGTAATTAGCATTAGTGTAGAATATTTTATAACTCCAATCCGTCATAATATATATATATATATATATATAATTTAAAGGAGATTAGAACAATAGTCTAAAGAGCAAAGTGTATTTTAATGTAATAGTAAAATTACTAGTTTAATTAAAATACAGGGAAAGAAAAAGTGCTCGTTGTAATTTGGATATATAATAAGCTCGAAATCAATCACATTACTAAATATATATATATATATGTATATAACCTTTATAATATGTATATATATATATATATATATATATATATATATGCAATCCAATTTGTGTTTGAGTGTATATATTAGCTTGCTCCCCATAAACGCCGAAACGGCTGGTCCCATTTCTATTAAAAGTTACAAATAAATAGTTTATGTGTCTAGGGGTGTTTCTATATGGGGTTAGTATGAGAATACCTCCGATAAGAATCGAAAATTGTTAATCGATAACCGAAAAATATAAGTAAGGGGAAATAGACCAATTTTGAATAAATTTAACGTCTGAAACATCATAATTGAATTTGAGAAGTCTTATCACAGAATTAGCAGAAAGGCCGAGCGTATAAAACCATTTACATATGTCCTGTTCAAAATGGATGTTTCAGTTTAAAGCTAAATTAAACCATCATAATTGTCTCTAAAATCTTAAACTTTAATTAAAGCGATTATATAAAAATATTTTATAAACTAATCCAGAGTTTATCTACAGTGCAATTTATACCACAATGTATTCTGGACTAAATCACTGCTAGAAGATATGTAAAGTTTTCTTCCAGTCGCAGTGTGTTGACAACTAGAGCAGACAATCAATCTGTGTGATAATCAACGTATGGGATAAACCATTCATTAATCCTGTTACTTCCTGGGCAACGTCAGGTCTTCCTAACTTTACAACATGGAGAAACAATGGAAAGAAAAAAATAAAGAAAACATTATACTGAACGTGGAGTGCAGCTCTTCAATATAGTTATGTTATAAATTTTAAACAAGTAAAATATTTTTTTTTATTTTTCTTATATTACGTTGTGATTTGGCTTTAAAGAGTACTTGATGCGTATTTTGTTTTTCAGATTAAATCAACGTTTCTATATGGAATTCACACCCTTGATATATATATATATATATATATATATACATATATATATATATATATTGATGTATATATATATATAACTTGATGTATATATATATGCATATATATATATATATATGTGTGTGTGTGTATGAGTGTGCGCATGTGTGCGTGCGCGCGCGTGTGTGTATTTAATGAACCCAAATAAAGAGAAAAGTAAAGTAAGCATTCTCTGATTTCATTCTCGTCGTAAATTATTTGTTCAGTTCGGTAAAATGTAATTCCGAGTTCAGTTCACATCTAATGAAGTGTTATATTGGTTTCAATAATTCGGTTTACGATTTTCTAATCTCTTTGTGATTGCTTCAAATATTGTATTGAAGAATTTCCCCTTGCGATTTGACCGCTGATATTTTCACGCCGCGCTCCCTTACTAAACGCAATTTATATTTTATTTTTTACCTAAAATTTTAAGTCGGTTGCACATTTTTTGTTTAATTCTCAAGAGTATCGCCAGCTTCATGCAATGTTGGAAATAGGAGGCATGCTGAGTAACTGAGTTCTTGCTTGCTTGATAAAATATAAGCTGAATATTATTTAGTGTTGCTCAAGAATTAACGGCGGTACATATTACATTCATGTATTTGGTATTCTTTATTTTACTTAGACAGTCACAGTACCAAACTCTCGTATAACATTGCATAGCGGATTATCAAAGTGTTTATATTACATAGATGGGAGGTGAATATGGAAGAATTTTCATGCCTTTAGTTCATGCGAAAACCATCTGCCTTCAACTGCTTAGGGCTGCGACAATGTACATCTTACGGACACAATAGATCAATGAGACATACCTGACGTTTCTTTACATTCTTTATGCCGAGGAACAGCAGGAAAAGATTTATATTTTATACATATAAAATTATTTCAGATTTGTCTCAGAATTACCTCAGGAGCTTGCCTGACGTGTCTACATACATTGATTCGTCTAGCTTCGCTTCAAGGCTTTGGAAGCTCGTATCAATGTACATCGGCACGGTTTACCGATCAATCCTAGACTCTCAATTCCAATCTTTTGACCTGTCATTCCCGGTACTTCGTTTGCAAAAGGACGCGTTTCGTTCGTTAGTTCCGAGGAAGCAAGTTATCCAACGACACGTCTCATTAACGCATAACCTAAGGTCATGCATGCCAACCGCTCAAGGTCAATCTACAATATTTTTTTTTTATATTTAGCTAAGATAATTTTCTAAATATTTTAGCTAAAAATTATTTTTACATTCCAGGGACCAATTTTATTTCTCTAAAAAATAATTATTAATATCAAATATTTTAGCAAGATCACTAGCTTCGGTACGGTTTAATATCCAACATTTTTGCTTATTTCCTACATAATTAACCGAGATATTGTCTTCACTGACTTTTAGTAGCGAAAATAAAACCGAGGTTTTTTTTTTAATTAACTCTAGAAAAATCTACTTGTTGATTTTCATTCTTCTATCAAAATTAAAAATACGTTTGCATATCAACAGTTGTTCGCATTGAATTGCGTATCGTTTAAAATAAACTGTATTCAGGTACACTATTATGATATCAATGATGATACAAGGATTGTAACTGGAAAATCGTTTGTCATAGTCAAATGACTAATTAAATTTTATTTCACAACTTGTAAAATCTCATAATATAAGTCATTGGAGTACAAGAAGAGGTTGATTTTGCTCGAGGTTGATTTTGCTCTTTTACTGACATAAAAAAACACGTACTCTTGTTATATATGTATATGTCTAAACTAACAAAACGTACAGTAAGTATAATTACGTTACTGATCAGAAGTGACCCGCTGTAATTATGAATACATTAAGTTATATATATATATATATATATATATATATATATATATATATATATATATATATATATATATAAACAACTAGCTGGCGGCATTGCCCGATTGCACAATACGCTTAGGCATGGTATTTTAATTTATGCACATTGCCTATACATTATTATAGAAAAAAAAAATCTTTATCGAATAATAAATATGAGGAAAAATTTCGCCCAGTTGACAAATTCTGCAAAAAAACAAAAAACAAAAAAAAACATGAATAATAATAATGATAATGTCGTTCATTAAATTCCGTTAGTATTTGTATACAACATCACGTCAGCTGATATTTGGTCTTGTCGATCTTAAAAATAGTTTTTCTTCTCTTATAGATAAAGTGAACAATTTATACAGAGGAATATTTATGTTGCACCGGTTTAACGTAAAATATTATCCTGTAACACTTCTTTTTTATCTATACGAATAGAAAGACTATTTTCAAGATCGGACTTTTTCGATTTTCGATTCTTATCGGGTGAATTCTGTGCAAAAATATTTTGCAAAAGAGAGGTTCAGCCGTTTCGGAACTTATGAGGAAGGAACACACACAGTGCAATTTTATATAATAGTAGAGATAGAGATAATAAAATTGTCAAAGGCAGAGAGAGAGAGAGAGAGAGAGAGAGCGTTATTTACTTATAAGTTTACTTAAAAAGTATCAAAGACAAATGGTTTACTTATATTAAAGCATAAACTACTTAAACTGATATTAAAATATAGTTGCGTCTGAAATGTCAACAGATCGTTCTCGGTAGAATGACAGAATATGTTACTTGTATTTAATAAACAAAGTGATACTAGAGTGTATTAAATAATTTCCACAAGAAAATATTCTGTGTAAGACACAAGGAAATACAATGAATATTTATTGACGTCTATCTTTATCTAAGCAAGGGGAATCGAAATAGATAGCATACAGACAAAATGTAAAGACAGGAAAAACGAAAACTAGAAAAGAATAATCGAGAGACGGGGCTACGGAAGAAAAGATAACACACATTATCCACACAGAAGGAAAGATGTATCTTCTTCATATTTTGCTTTTAACGTAACATATAATACAGGTTTATATACTCACAGAGATGGATCATTTTCTTTAGTATAGCAACAATGACCTGCCAATTAGAATTTTATTTACGTATTATCGGCTGCGCTGCGTCGGCATACACAATGTCGAGTAAAACACAGAATCGAGTACACTCAACATCACGTACACTAATCATCATCTTACAATCAACGCTTACCTTGTGAACTCGGAGTATGGGAAATTTGCATATGCACAAAAAAGATCACTGAAAAAACAAAAAATACCCTAACAAAGGGTAAGGATAATGAGTAAACCTTGGAAAAAATGATGGTTAAAATTATTACAAAGTTGTCAGAATTCGAACCTGGAATCTTCTACGCGTTATCCATTGTGTCACAAGTCCTGTCTGTATACCGAAAGATGTTACCGCGGCTGTATACAGACAGTTCTAAATTACGTCGACATGGGCAGGTATTTTTTCGACATTTGCACGAAACAGCCCCAAAACCCTTATTTCGGGCTTTTTGTGTGAGTCGGCGTTGTTCGTTAGGAAGCATATATAGATAAAGACATTCTAAAGACAACACCTTTCAGGGAAAAAAGAAGTTTTCAATTCAGTTCATCCGGTCGGAAGTTATATTTGTATATATACACACATAAATAAATAAACATGTAGAATTTTATTAATAGTATAGATTACTCGTATTAAAAACAAAAGATTTTAGAAAACATAATGGCTGTAAATATTCTCCATTTGTGTGTTTATGTTAAATAAGAGGAAAACGAAATGAGACCATAAGCTCCAGATAGTCTACAAGCTTTTTAACCCCCTTAAGAAAGATAAAACGGTTACTTACTACCGATTTTAGTTGGATAAAATAAATCCATTTATTACCAAGTAAATTATGGTTTGCCAAAGATTATGGGTAATAAAAGAAACAAATGATAAATACCAGAATTATATGTGAGCATTGATTTATTATCGAAATTAGTGATACTTGCTGGCGTCCTGGAACAGTGCCAGAGAAATGTATAAAATACGAACAGGTTGTAAAATACACTTCAATATTATAGTTTAATTCATGCAGATTTCGTATTTCTTAATTTTTAAATTCTACGCAATTATGCAGAATATAGAAACTTTGCATCAATAAAATGCACGTCAATATTACTATTGACATGAAACAAATAATCGAATAAGAAAACATAAAAAATGTCTAAACAGTTAATTAACGATCGTTTCTCAAATGAATGTGCAAATTAGTTAACTTTCTTGTAGACACTTGCATATCTATAACTGAGTATAATAAAGTTAGTTTTAACCATTTTAAATAGATAAAAAAGCCTTTTAGTAACAACGGAATAGCGAGAGGAGAAAGCAAATTTATGGGCGTATACATAAAAATGATGTTTGTTTGGTCATATTATTATGTGAGTGTAATGCTCACATAGTTATATATGATTAAAAAACAGCCATTTTCATTAGAATTGAAACTTCGAAAAAAATTGATATTTGTAAACTTAGTAATACTCGGCTAGCATATGAAAGAGCTGTAAGCACCATGGAATAAAGTCAACATTATGTGCTTGGTCATAATTTGCACGCGAAGCAGGCAGCCTGCTTTAAATCGAAGTGCAACATTGAAAGAGACCAGGATTGAAGTTATAAATAAATGTACACACAGGGTAGGTAGAGCAGGAATGTTGCTATTAAACTGTTAAAATTTAGAATTATTAGGCAAACAAAAATAATCTTAATCAATGGAAATATTGTTGGCAAATATAGTATATTATACAGGAAGAAGACGTTAAAAAACACCAGTAAAAAGTTTACATGGGTACGGCGAATATTACGTTAATTTTTTTTTTTTTTTTTACTGGTTATTGAACTCAGATCTACGAGTGAATAATACTCAGCAATCATCTGAAGATGATATTGCTATATGGAACAAACAAATAGAAGTTTGATCCTAACTAACAATCGATAACTCCTGTAAGGGTAGATGCGCGTTCAATTGTAAGGCATAGGTTGCGCAATCACCAACCACACTTTTCATTAATCGGCACTACTTGAGTCCAGTGGCAAAAGTCCAGGACAGCTAGAAACAATAGCGATAAAAGCACATACATTTACATGGAATTCTTAAACTTTCACCCATTTTAGTACTGACCAGGCTCAACTTTGCTTAACTTTAATTACCAAACGGGAACTGGTGTGTCAACGTGATTCTACAATACAGTAAGCAACTAGAATACAGAATAAAACTAAAGTTTTTACTGAAAGGGTTGTTTTTAATTTTTTAAATTATTGTAAACACAAATGAATATAAAAGAGCGGCGAAGCTCAGCAAATGTGAAGCTATGGGCAACCTGTGGGAGTTTGACTATATTAGTATATTATTAGAGGGTATGTTATGGCAAGACTTATATAAGTTGAGTTAGTAAAAGTTGTTAAAATGTGAATGAATGCTTTTGTTGATATATTTTCAGATCCTTTTAAAATAGGAATTTAATATTCATATGAAATATTTATCCAGGAAAATGTATGGACCGTAGAATTATGTACAGCAATTGAAATGCAATCTATATTCCAAATTGGTTGCATGTTTTTCTCCATTTTATAATTTTACTAGTAAAATATAATTGTGTATACAGCACACTTGAATTGGTTACTATTTTTACACATAAAAAACCGAAGAGAAAACGTTTATTTATTTGGTTCAAGCAAGAAGGAGTGGCTTTGAGCGAAGTCGTAACAAAAGAATAATCACCCAAAACTGTGCTAAACGTCGTGCGGAGATGATTGCCAATAAAAAAGAGAATAGAAAATGGATGCTTTCGTAATTGAACAAAACGGCAGCAGGCGCGAAACGTCGGCGATCTAAGGATAAAGAAAAGAAAGGAAATAATATGATAGTTGGATGAATAAAACAAACAAACGTAAATAAATTTTAATTTTTCTCTTTACGTATTATTAGTTTCAGAAATTTAGAAAGATCGATATAAAAGAAAATCTATTTCTGAGGAAATCGCGTGTATCTGTTTCCTTAGAAATAAGCCAACAATATATATATATATATATATATATATATATATATATATATATATATATATATATATGTGTGTGTGTGTGTGTGTGTGTGTTTGTGTGTGTGCATGTGTATGCGTGCATATATATGTGTGCGTGTGCGCGTGCATATATATGTGTGTGCGTGTGTGTGCGCGCGCGTATATATATATATATATATATATATATATATATATATATATCCATAAAAATTACAGGAAAGAAGCATTAATAAAATCTATTTAGGACAGCATATATTATATTATTATATTCTAATATTTGTTATATTATCAAGTTCTGTACAACTTGGAGCGATGTATTTTATTTTCGTAACGAGTGTGTTTTGTTTACGCGTGTATATATTAAGTATGTATATAATCGTTGTACCAAGTTATAGAGATATTACTTTGTGGGTTGCAGGGCAAATCTTTTATATATATAGCTTTTGCTGTGGGGCTGACACGAACAATGACGTACACGTTATGTTTACAGAGGGGGGGAACGATTAATTAAACAAACGAATGCTTGTACATGAGGACGATGGGGAGGCGAGATTTTTATGAATATTTAATAGAGTGAATAATAGCAGCATATTAAATAGACCGACTGTGCATTTAAAATATCGCTGATAGTGTAATATTAACAGTTGGCAACAGTACACATAAAACAGATCATTTTAAACAAATAAACACATATTTCGTTGTTTAAAGACGATATGACACAATAGTTATATTACATATAACAATATTTATTCTCTAGTTCCGACCAAAGAACATTCTGTTTACATTTTAGTAATCTTGGAATACGCTGCTTTCTATTGCCATAGATACCAACTCTTCTCCCGACATAAAAGTCCCATCTTAACTAACTGATTTCTCCTTTTCAACTCCCCTTTTTTCAACTAACTTGTCTGTATATATCAAAACTAATTCTTTGTGCTTACTTCATTCTACTAAACGTTCTCGCTGGCCAAATTTACTGTTTATATCTTAGTTTGAAAACCCATTTTTTATATATATGGAATTGTTTTCATTTGTTTATTTTTTCTAAGATCTCTAATACAGTGCAAAACTTATAAACATTATTTGCCCTTAAAAACAATCTAATTTTTATACCGATAATCATAATAATGTCCTTTTATAATAAAATACTTCTTTAAATAAACATCGAAACTTTTTTTCTTTTTTTTTTGTTACATGGTAGTCACCACTTATCATGGCCCGGAAGCAACTTGAATAAGGGTTATTGCGTGTACAGCAATCAATGGGATAATATCGTAGTAGTCATTAGTAATGACGGTTTATCAGGAATTCGTTTATGTTGGACTTGAAGACATCCAAGTTGTAGTCAGGTGGGAAACAGGCAAACGGAACAGAGTTCCACAGACTGGAGGTCTAAGAAAGAAGATTTGTTTATGGAATCTACGTTTTGATTTAGACACCTATAAAGAGTGGGGAAAATTTTTGACAGTGGTTTCAGCCAGAAGGGTGCTTTTCGTGAAAGATTGGCGAGGGGGAACACTAGATTGAAGGCCAGACGAGCACTTGCCATGGATATAACGATAAAACAAAGACCGGCTCGCAACGTCTCTTCTGTAGGAGATAGGTTGCAGGGAAGACCAAAGAGCATCTCCCACTAAGCTTTGAAGTCTGTTTTGTACCCTGTCAAGGAAGGATAGGCGGTTTTTAGCAGCTACTGCCCAATGACCCGGCGTCTTCCGAGAGGCTAGTATAAAAGACAGTAATAAATATTTATAAACATTGATGCAAAATTCTGCATGTGTATATGTTTATATATTAATTCATAGAGGATGCACTTCTATATAAGTTGACCGACCGTTATAGATTTTGGAACACAATAAACGAGATACGTTGGCTACATTTAATTAGATCTAGATTCATGCAGAAAATGGAACGATACAGTGTCCTAAGAATTCAGGTACCATCAATTCTTGTGAAATGACAAAGACATTTATTAATAGCAAATGAAGAATAATCCACTAATTTCACCTTCTTCGTGTAATTTTTAAAATAATTTGTGGAAGAACTAATCATTCATTCATATATGAAAATGTTTATGGTTTGTATTATATCTGATATACAGTATTTAGACAAGAATTAAGCAAGGATACATGAATTTCAACTTTTTACTCCTTTAATTGAAAACCTTATTTTTTATACATTTTCGAAAAGCACGATCATAAATAAATTTCGATCAAAATATTTATAAAAATTCAACACATAAGTTTTATAGAATTCAATCTTTATTTTCGTATTCAAAATGGGAGATAAAGTAGTGATAAATTGTTCAGTTCGGCAAATTACTTACTGTAACAGGTATTCTTCTAATACACACACACACATACACCCACACCTATATATACACACAGACACAGACACAGACACACACACAGACACAGACACACACACACACACACACACACACACATATATATATATAAATATATATATTACAATAATAATTTTTTATACGTACTAACATTAATTTCTCATCAATTTGGGAATGATCACTGCAGGGTGACGCGATTACGATCGGCCGGGAGATTCAAACCCAGCCAGGAAACTATCTCTGACTCCATTAGAAAGGAAAAACTTCACGGCCAATCTTAACCGTATATATATATATATATATATATATATATATATATATATATATATATATATATACATATATATATATATATAAAGAAGGAAAAGCTAAGAAATATATACTAGTTAATATAAATAAAATCATGTAATTTCATTGTATTTTATCATTATTTTATTTAAGGTTTTGTTATTTTATTTATACTGTGAACTAGTATAAAATATTTATAGAGGAAATTGATTTATTATTATATGAACCAAAATATTACATATGTTATCACAAATGTTAATAACGCTTAACATTTTGTTTTTACATCGGACTAAACCTTAATAAATTGATTGAAGCAGTAAAAAAAGGTGGTAAAGTATCCAGCGACAAAATAGAAATTAACTCGCAAAGTAATTGCAGAAAATTAAAAAAAAGCATTGTTCCCTAAAATAACGGGCGTAAAATATCCAGTGACAAAATAGAAGTTAACATCCAATCTAATTGCAGAAAATTGAAAAAGGCATTATTCCCTTTCACCTCCACGTTTACTATTGACGTTTAATTGTCAGATTCACTGGCATTACACATGTGGGCGTTCTGACATAATTAAACTAATGGACGTCTCTTTCAATTCAACCCAATTAAACTAGCGGCCTGAAAAGTCATTCATGTCTAGAATGTTTTTCTCTTCTTCTTCTTGTCTTTTCTTTCCTTTTTTTCATTTTCCTTAAAGGAAGTGGTCTCGAACAAGAAGAATTATATTGTTGTCTGACGATGTTTTTTTAAAGACCGAAACAATAGATTTATTGTAGCGACTTATGATAATTTTGTTTACCTAAATTGAATGACGTAATATCTACACACACACATACACACACACACACACACACACACACACATATATATATATATATATATATATGTATTTCTGAGAGAAAGAGAATAAGAGAGAATAGGATATATGAATGCATGGATAAATGATTCATATATGTTGTATCCTCAGTATAATTAGACTAGCAAGTATTCCATTCTAATATCTAAATTCTATAGTTTTGTTAAGACCGATATTATTACTTATCATTTTCAGCACAATCGTATTATATATGTTTCTGTCTTAATACTTTGTATATTTCTTATGTACGTTTAGAAATGTAAAAATTTGTTTGGTAATTCTTTGTATCGCTCGTACTGAGGATTTAACATTCAACCTTCACAAGTACTGATAATGTCTTAACACGTATATAGTCTATTTTATATAGTTCACAAGTGTTGGCCGAATAGGTAGAGAGGGTCGAAACAGAAGAGTTGACAGAGATGGAAGAATTGGCCAAAAGGCAAAAGTTGGCTGAAACAGAAGAGTTGGCCGAAACGTCGTATGAATAACACCCAAAATAAAATGAGAACTCTGAATACTTTAAATTCTAAAAAGGATATTCGTCTTTATCTTAAAGTTCCAGAACAATGTTTATAATCGTCTTGTAGGAATTTTTGTTTATCACATCTATGTTGTCCATGCCGTATGTGGTGACCATATTAGGCAGTTTTAAAACATTAAATATACTAGACCAGTTACTCCTATAATTGTATAGGGCTGGGCTATCTTCAATCTTATTTTTATAAAATATTTAAAAAATTGAATTATAGATTCATTTTAGTAAACTTAAACACTAGAATATATTATCGATTTTTTTAATGTTACCCTGTATTTCGCACACTCTTCTTTTATCATAGTCTCTATAAATTATTAAATATTATCTTCGCCCGGTTATCGCTTGATTTACTTGACAGTTAAAATAAATTAAGTCTTTACTTGAACTGTAGTGTATTGCCTTTCGATAATGCGGCGGAAGGGCAATGAGTTTATTTGATAAGTTATCTTAGCAAAAAATGCTAAGTTTCTTAAAGGCAACTTATATACTTATAGCTGAAATTGAATTATAATTTGCCTGAGGGATATACAACTTTTCAAATGAGAAAAATAAATTATACTTTTGATACCATAAAATATAGGCGCCTTTCACCTCGTGAAGCCTTAAACTAATCTGCACGAATAACCTTATTGTTATAGAACTATATACAATGCGTAGTTAAAATCAAATAAACTTCTTAAACTATTTAAATAATTTGGAACACTTTGCTTATGTTTACACATTTCTGAATTTATTTTAAGGTTTACGTGTGAATTTTGGGTTTTAAAACATTCTATAAATTATTAACCTATACTAATTCAAAGAAATTATAATTACATTGGAATGGCAATATTTGAGGAGCTTTAATAAGAAAATCTAAATAACTTTGCGTGCAGAACGTCAGGCTAAATATGCCAATCGTTTTGATTTAAGCACGTAGCATCTGCTTTATTTGTTGGGAATGTATTATTTACTTTTAGTGTAATATTGCCCATTTAAAATGTAGGTAAGATCTCTGCTTTTCAAAATGAGAAAATGCATCAATGTATTTATTACGTCTAAAAATATAACAGACAAATTGACGCAGTGATGGGCAATATACTTATCCCTAATAAAATAGAATGAGAACAATTTTCACAAAATAGACATTGTAGCTTGGAAAACACAGACGACAAATAAAAGTTAAATAGACTCACAGAAGTTTTTTTTTATCTGGTGCAAGTCTCCTGGATATTACGTTTCGTTTTTAACCAGTATCGTATCTTCCTATATAATTTCCAGTAAAATTTAATCTTTAAAACCATAATAATATAGGTTTTGGCGCTCAATAGCTATCCCCAAATTATTTGCTCCTCAAAGATTCCTAGCAGACGACGAGGCCATTTTTTCATAGTAATCCTTTCCCCACTAACGACTAGGATTATCACATTTTATCTGTTACTGTTTTTCGGTTGGTTGGTTGGTTTGTTGGTTGTTTTTGTTTCACGGCATATCAACCCTTTTCAGATTATTTAATCCAGTGATTTTAAGAACATTTTGTTAATAGAATATATTTGTTGTTTTTTTTCAAGCCCGTTTCTATTTAACTCATTGTCGGGACCATAACAACTACTACCACTCCGGATCGGAGTGAACCTGGGAGAAATGGCAATTAAAGGGTGGCTCCACACTCCCCAAAGTCCGATGTATGGGGCCTCACCATCGGATGTAGTTCAAGGTCATATCCAGGACCGACTGTTTTTCGGATTTTCATCGCATCTCAATTTCGACGAAAATAATGATCAGCCCATTTCTAATCCTCATTGATTTGTCCAGTGATATCATTGGTTGTTTTCCTCCCTTCTGCTAACCCAATATTCCCTCGTCTTTTCACAATTTCCGAATGGTCACATAGCGTATCAACTAAATTAAAACATGACGTATCTCTAATTGCGATAATGGTACGCCATGTTTTTATTTATTTGATTCGCCATGTAACCGTTCAGAAATAATGAAGATCGAAAGAATAATAGATCAACGAAATGAAAGAAAATATAATTCTGCCTATCATACAATGGCTCAAACTTACTCCGGACTACTACTGCTTCAGTGCTTCATTAATTAGCATTTCACAAATTCATACGCATTTTTGTCTAAGCGCTGAACGATTCATCCACAAGGTTCCATACCAACAGTCACGCGTCGACAATAACAATAACACGCACGCGTTGTTCACATGAGAGTGCTGTCACACTTTTTTTCTCGCGTTATATTGTCACACTTTTTTTTCTCACGTAATAATGTCACACTTTTTTCTCGCGTTATATTGTCACCCTTTTTTTTTCTCACGTTATATTGTCACACTTTTTTTCTCGCGTTATATTCCTCCATTCCCATTTCAACAGAGATGTTGAATAGTTGGGTCACGCATTTGTACCTGAACCCAACGTCATTTACTGCACGTTCAACAATAAATATTTACATTACATGACATGTAACTCGTAACTACTTAAATTAATTAAACAACGGCAGCCCCAGGAGGTCTGCGTTTCTTTATTAACATATTACATTGACAAACAAAACACAATAAGTTTTGTAAATAGAGTTACCGTTTTAATAACTATAACAGTGAATGAGGCAGTATGTATACACATTAAACAAAAGTTTGCTTTTTCAAAAATATTCTTAACCGTTTTGCTAGGAGCAAAGTGTACTATCTTTTCTTACGGTGAAGTTGATCTTTCCATTATTTCTTCGTACACACATCACACTCTACATTACAAAATAAACATCTCAATAAATCTTTCTGGAGTAAGGTAATTTACATTTTTGTATTGAGCTAGAATGTTTCTTTTTTGGGGTGCCACAAGTTTTTGTCATTTTTTTAGACATTTATACTTTATACATAAAATTATATTTTTTAATCGTAGACGATGTTTGCATTTGTTTATTTTATGCGTTTTTGACAGAACATAAAAATGAGGTTACATTATGTCTAAAAGAAAAAAATACATTAATTTACTACAGAGAAAGAACGTAGTTTTAAACGAGATTTCGTTCAATAGATACGATTTGAATATTCGTGTATTCAAATGTTTAACATTAAATAAAGACCCCCCAACTAAGGAATACGTACCGTTACATAAGAATTAAAGGTATGTTATCATGATTACATATATATTACTGTATACATGCACAAGCAATATAAATTGAATAATCATTATAAAAACAATAATTTAACAAGATTTAACACATGATGTCTGCGTTGTTTAGAACTAACTTTTGTGAAAAAAAAACACAGCCTACCTTAAGAATTATAGCATCAATAATTTTTCTTTAAAACCCCTAAGAATAAAATCAAATAAGCGTAGGGAATAAATCTATTTTAAAAAGAGATCTTCATTAATCGACAATACCTCGACCTTCCTGTTTTGAAATGTTTTCTTTAAAAAAACTCTCAGGTAACAACACACCTTTCATAATTAATGTGTAGTTACTGTATTTTCCCAAACTTAATTTACAATTATATTAAAGTTAATAAAGCTCCAAAGCAGCCCCAAGACATCAATAATTGGTTAAAAACAGCAATAATTGGTTAAAAGCAGCAATAATTGGACAAAAACAGCAATAATTGGTTAAAAACAGCAGTGTCTGCCACTATCCACCACGCACAGTCACCGCCCCCTTTTGACTCCCACTGAGCCCAACTGCTTAATAGTGACAGTAATCACCTGAAATTCAGGTTTAACAGCCGTCATGCCCGCCAGTGTTCAGCAATGCACGTAACTGGATATAACTACAATAAAATGGATGACAGTGCACAAATATTGAATAATACTATTTTATTTCAAAGCAGTCAAATGCGGCTCAACACTGGTCATGATCGATAGTGACCAATAACGACGAAACGGAAGTAACCCTTAAAAACGCCAAATACCACTATTGCTTGTCATTGAAGACAGACAATTTAATTTAAGAGCTGTTCAATATATACCGATTCTAGTCATGTCTGACAGCGAAAACCGAGAACAGACAATTACAGTTGGAAAGGCAGCCGATGTCTAGCAGTAACGCAAAACAACAAAGCTAAGAAAAACTAAAAATAAATTCTTTAAAAATATATACTTATTTCAGTTCAGCGATATATCTAGAGTTGTTTCGTATAATATTTTATTATTGCACAATGCTTTTAGTGGAAATAGAAAATAAAAGCCAGCACAACAAAGACCGAATAGTAAAATTTATGTAAATGAACAAGTTTGAAAAGACGAAAAAGAGGCATTATACTTTATATATATATATATATATATATATATATATATATATATATATATATATATATATATATATATATATATATATATTATTGTAATGGTAGGTTAAGTATTACTAGTATTCATTCATATATTTTGATAAAATTATGTTATAATAAATTGAACAAAAGGCGTTTAGTATAAGAACATCAGACGTTATGTGTGTTGTTAGTTTTTATGGCTTTTTTGTATTCATCAATGCTCTTGTAATGGTTGCGCTTTATCTCCATAATATAAACTCCACAATCTAGACACAGATTGGAATATATACTAGATTTTGCTGTAGATGTAACGTTAGTTTTAGTAAATTTTCACGTTTTATTCATAATATTAGATCAACTTATTTAGGCTGTATCACTAATTAGTTTATTCAGAACTACAGGGTGGTCAAACAGTCAGGTAACATGTTAAAGATATAAAAACAATATGATCCATTATAATCTCTATTCGTTTAATATTATTTCTTGGATGAAATTTTTCCACAACGATGGATTGGTCGCCGTGGCCCAGTTGAATGGCCAGCCAGATCTCCGGATCTTACCCCTCCTGATTTCTGTCTTTGGGGCTATGTAAAGGATAGCGTTTATGGCAAGAAGCCTGATACAATAGCGTCTTTAAAGTTATTTATTGAAGAGGAGATTGCGCGGATATCAGCTGACATGATTACACGTGTTACACAATCAGTGGTTAATCGCTTCCAGCGATTGATAGAGAGAAATGGACGACAATTAACAAAATAAACATATTTCATGTTTGTTTCATTTTTTATTTCAATGTATGGTACTTAAATATACGTGTATTGCTAATATCGTTTTTCTTTAAAATGTTACCTGACTTTTTGACCACCCTGTAGAATGTGGGCCTGCTGATGCTGGGATTTGATGAGCATTAACAAATGTTCCACGCTACTATATTTTTATTGTCATAGAATTCGGTGAAATCGTCAATTTTTTCAATCACATCGATTAATTACTTGCTTTATTTAGAAAACCACCGCGGTGTATCATCAGGAAACTTTACAAGCGTAACCGCAGTAACTTAATTCACAATACCATGCACTGTAAACAATACTATTGATTTTATTAAAAAAATATTTTAATACAATGGCTCGAATTAAAGTTTAAATGCAAAAGTCAAGTATCATGTTTCAATTCTACTTTAAACAAAAACATTCATTTCCGTCTTACCCAGAAACAACTCTTGATTTTATAAAATTATTATTACATAATGTCTTGAATTAAAACTTAAAATACAAAAGTCAATTTTCGATACTTCCCGAATGCACTCATATACAAAACATACGTAAAAACACCGTCAACCACATCAAGTAAATTTGTGCGAAATTTCGAAAAAAAAAATTGTAACAGCCATTTTGGAGTTCATAGGGAATGAACACAACCATACATACACAAATGACTTTTAATGGTAGATATATGGATATCGATAGTTTAAATAGATTTTGTCATGGTTTTATTTTTTAAAGCTAAATAGCTAATTATAATTGTTGTGTCGTGGAATAAGAACAATCAAGTCGAGGTTCGGTTACGGAACAAGTGTATTAACAATAACGTACAAAGATAGGAAAGCGGGTATATCTACTGGGAACTCCACTAGCAGTTGAAGTGCAGTCGCATCTCTCTCACCGGTGTTGGAATTACTAGCGCTATGTATAGTGCTAATCGGTGTAAATTCCTCTGTTCCAGGAAGGCCGGTATAACAGTAATAACACTAATTTCTAAATTGCTTTGTTTTCTGTTTGAGTAAATCTGTAGGGCTTCTTCCTATACGTATCAAAAATTAATTTAATTACAGAGCATTCCTTAAAAAAAAACAAAGCTCCTAATTTACAATATCGATAACTCTACAAAGCTCCTAATTTACAATAATCTACAAACGTATACATTAGCTATACATTATCTACCGATATTTAAGATTTTTAACTGATTGTCTATTCTGTAAAATGTGTTTACATCTAGGGGGCACATAAGTATCACCTTTCACGAATGACTATCAATTGGAGTATTTGTAACACAGTGTTGTTCTATTATTTGTAACACAGTGTTGTTCTATTTTTTCATCTAAAAATTCAATTTCAGGCAAAATAGAAGATTTGGGATATGGAAAAGTGTACAAGTATTGAAACAGTCTAATAAAAATAATTAGCAAAGAATATCATTAAGCTTAGCAATATAAGTTAATTTAATCGCACGTGCTTCTCTCCTGATCTTCTTACTGCTCTTTCGTCTCATTGAATAATACTCTCCTTTAACACTCGACGCAGTACGAGTACCACTCTCATTACTAATGAGTTGCACCAATATGCACGTTTCATTCGCCACACCATACTCTTTTCGACCATAATCTTCCACCTTATTAATTCTAGATAGTCCTTAACTTAATCGCAGTGTATTGCATTTGGTTCTAAACAATAACCAACTTTCTCTGCTGACGATTGTGTTCGGTGGAATGCAGCCAAATACTGTTTATCTTAAGATATGGGCACGTCTTGTAATTTTTATTAGTTTGTTTTAGTTCTCACATATTTATGTATGACGTTAAATAGGCTGGTAAACAACAAAAAAAAATAAACCAAATACAATACGCAAAAGTCCAGCTAGAATTCGTCACTGACAACTTTCTCTCTCAACTTCCAGCACATCTCTCCCCAATGCCTCTGTAAACAGACATTTTATCAGAAAACGGACCCCCATTCCATTTGCATACATGTTCAGTGGAAGATGAGATCTCGTGAGATTTCATGAAACTACACCTTATAAATCAATAGCTGCCATCTTTAATCTCTCTTTCTCTCAGATCCGATCCTAAGGTAAGTTGTATGACCGCACGACACACACACACACACACACACACACACACACACACACACACACACACACACACAGGGGCGATTTCCTCTTTGATTATTACATTCAACGCTACACTCACCCCTGGTCTCCAGACCACACATTTGGCATGGTGGACGCGGCCGTTTGTTACGTGCACTCTTACGAAGGGGGATTGGCTGGACTACTTCATATTCATTGGAGCTCTCAGAAGATGTGTCAGAACCATTAGCATCAGCGTTAGGGCGTACAGTCATACCATAAGGCTGGACTTCTTCATCTTCATCGGAGCTCTCAGAAGGGGTGCCGGAACTATCGGCGTAAGTGTTGGGGTTCACAGTTGTACCATCGTGGAGAATAGGACGGATCCACATGTCATCGTTGGACGATTCACCATCACTGCTACTCACCAACTGGTTCAGATTCAGGCAGGCCGGATATCCTACACATGGCGTGGAGTACCATTGACTAGCACAGCTTGCTCACTGATAATGCCAATGATTCGCCTTCTTTGAAAGCTGCTGGTACATCGATTATTGGGAGGCTTCACCCAAACAGTGTCCCCTAACTCATACGGTCCTCGGGTTTCCTGCTTGATGCGCACTCGATAGCAATGGATCGCATGGGTGGGTGCGCTTGCAGCATTCATTCCCTCCTTTGGAGTTGCATTATATCTATAGACCCCCTTTGTGATCGTGCATTGTTTTCTTGCTGCGATCCTCTTTACTCTTCGATGGCACCGCTCTGCTATGCCCTTGCCACTTGGTACCTATGCACATCTGTATATGAGCTGGATCCCCCACTCGTCTACGAAACGTCTGAACTCCCAACTGCAGAAAGCCGTGTCATTGTCTGTGAGGATCTCTTTAGGCGACCCCCTTTCATAAAATATGGGTTCCAATTCACGGATTACACTGGAGGAATCCTGTATTATAAACGGGCGACAGATTGCAAACCTTGCCGGTCCACAATCGATCAGTGTGAGGAACTGCTGGCTGCCGTAGTGGGTAATATCTATACCCAGTCGGCTCCAAGTCGCGCTTACTCCCAGCTGACCTTTCCGCTATCTAGCCGGGGCGGTGTCGATAGACTGGCATGTTTGGCATTCCATGACTACCACTTTCACTGCACTTTTGGACACTGATAGATTGGACAACTGCACAAAATGACATGTCCGTCCACTGCGAGGTTTCCACTGAGGTGGTGCATCGTCCTGATTTCATCCGCCACCTCAATAGTGGTGGCACATAATGGTACTGGCTTGGTTTTCTTCTTCATGGTGCCATACCATCTCTGTGGCACCCGAGTGAGCCTATCAGCAAGGTTGCAATTTGAAGTGACCAATACCGCTTCCACAGACAGGTTGTACTATGTTATCAGCTTTTTACGGTCTCTTACCTCCGTCTAATCAGCATCTCGCTGGCTGCCTTAGTGCGCACCCTAGTCTTACCTGTCAGTGTGTCTGATATCCAGTGGTACACACATAGTGAATCTGAGTGTATGCGTAATTTCCTGACTTTCCACTGGAGTTCCAGGTTGATACCTTTTATCACCGCATCAAGCTCTGCCAGGTTGATATAACCAGCGTCACTCGCCGGTCGCAACAAGCAAGCGTCCTTAATCGCAGCACCATTCTTCTCCAACAGCACACCAATTGCCAGAGAGCTCGCATCCACCTACATATTCAGTTTGTCTCCCTGCACACTCCTTTGGCGGGGTCATCCTGCTTTACCATTGCGATGGTCTCCTTCACCATGCAAACCAACAGATCGTCGGCTGTTTCATCATCTCAGCCTTTGGTGACTGCGCTTGCCCTCCTTTTTATGATGCCTGTTTCCACGCGAGTCCATCCACACACACTGGCAGGCGCGCCACAAGTTTTCCACACAAGGAGAATACTGCTCGCATCGTGAAGACATCGGCCACTTCAGGAACTGCAGTTCCCCGCAATGTGGCGCTGGTCTTTGTACCTATAACACATGACTTCACCGCGCAGGACGGGCCCCTGGGACGGTCTATCCCCATTTAATGCGCGCTGGGCAGCAGCGACTACTGGTTCTTCCATCTCATAAGTATTCTTCATCACGGTTCTGGCCCGGTCTACCAGGTCGTTAAGGGGCAATGAAGCTATGCTTGAGCTAGCCCGCAGGAGTTGCTTTGTTACGGTTGGGAGCCCTGCCAAAAATGTGCATGCCAAGGCAAGCTCAGGCAGGCCACGAAACAACACCGTCAATTTCGTCAGCTCGGCCAAATAAACGTCGATAGCGAACGCCTTGTATAATGCCGCCTTGATCCTTTCATAATCCTGTTTTTCGTCAAGACTAAGCTCTTGATATACTGCGAAAGCCCCGCCGAACAGACGTAGAGGAAATGCATGTTCAATATTCTTCACACTAAAAAACAGGCAATGCAGTTCCATCTTCTCCACCCAATCAATTACCGGGATCGATCCGTCAAATTCCGATATTAATTTAAGGTCGAATTTGTCCCCCATTATGCCGAAATAGCTTGACATTAAATGGGCTGGTAAACAACAAAACAAAATAAACCAAATACAATACGCAAAAACCCAGCTAGAATTCGTCACCGACAACTTTCTCTCTCAACTTCCAGCACGTCTCTCCCCAATGCCTCTGTTAATAGACATTTTATCAGAAAACGAACCCCATTCCATTTGCATACATGTGCAGCGGAAGATAAGATCTCGTGAGATTCCACAAGACTACACCTTATAAATCAATAGCTGCCATCTTTAATTTCTCTTTCTCTCAAATCCCATCCGAAGGTAAGTTGTATGACCGCACGACACACACACACACACACACACGGGGACGCTTTCCTCTTTTATTATTACATTCAACTCTACAAATTCATATACTATACATTTCATACTTGTTTATCATTAAAGTACAGCTACGTTCTTAAAGGTTAAGGGTACAGTAGTCCGGTATACGACATTAAAAATTAGTAACAAAATACAGTGCAATATATAATGCACATGTACATATGACGCACACCTATATAATCAACTAACATTATAAATAACACAGTAAGACGGGGTAAATATCGTAACCTAAAAAAAACGTATCCTTAGGCCATCGTTTCCTACTGTACTGAAATAATCAAGTGAAAACTTGAACTATTAATTTTTTTTCACGGGGAGTTGCGGCATATAAGCACCGTTTTTGTCTTTCAAGAAAACGCCTTCTGGAAAAACAATACGTGATACCACTGAAACTGGAAATATTTTTGCATAATCATTATTACAAGCTGATTAACTTGCTGGTCGTTTCTTATTCAGGCAAAGATGCAAATCGTCTTTCATATGCGATGAAAATTACCGAAGCAAGGAGGCAAATTACATTCGGTTTTCAGTTTAATACAGTTTCAGAAGCCATAGAATAGATTTTGCATCATTACAACACAACGTTGTCGCTAAAAATTGAACGCAAATTTAATAACATGCAAAACTTAATCAAATAAAATAGCATTTCTGGTATAAAACTTTCTCAAGAAAATTCAATTCAATCCAAAGTTTTTTTTTAATAAGTTTGCTTACTTTGAAAATAGAACATGTCTAAAGTTTTCAAATGCGTTATTTAGGTTTTTGATTAATTATTCTCTTCTACGAATAAATAATACGACACATCATGACATAAATCATGAGAATTATAGTGAAATACAAAATAAAAATAAAATAGCAGGATACGTCATAAGATGCATCATGAAATAACAAGATAATTAATGCGTTGTATAACATACACATTCCCAAGTTCGACGGAAATATTCTTAGATTACGACATAATATATATGAATAAGGTGATATTAACTAAAAAGGGGCAGAAAAACACTCAATATGAGAACAGTATTCTGAATAATTCCAATAATCCGAATAATAAAATATGTAATAACATACACCACTAGATCGAAAAAGGATTAGGCACATTCTTGTAACTTCGTTCAATCTATGCAGACTATGGATACCTAATTTAAATGTGTCTGCGTATTAATATTTTGTAACAACACCTCTCCCGGATTGGCATCGTAAAATATCAGTAACACGGGCAAGTTCAAGACGACTACAAACAATGCCGAGATAAGCAGAGAGCACATACAGTATATAGAAATCCAAAATGTTCACCCATCTAATACTAGCCAGGCTCCAGGTTGCTTATATATATATATATATATATATATATATATATATATATATATATATACATATATATATAACTTGAGTCCCTTCAGCCATAATTGAAACCAAAACCAACACTTATGAAGAATTCTGGATGAAATTATTTATTAAAAAAATAGATTACTGGAGTTCCATCAGTTATAATCGAAACCGAAACGAAAGCTATGAAGAATTCTTGGTAAAATCGTTTATGACAAGAAAAAGAAGTACATAGTAATTAAACGACCCGGATGTAAGTGTGGCACAGAAAATAACACACCCACCATCGTATAAAAATTATATGTATTTTTTCTTTTGTGTTAAAATCTGCTGTACTAATCTAAAAATATTAATTGATTATCCGAAACATAATTAGCATTTTTAATTCCGTTTACCCTTTACGACGATCCCCTGTACGTGAATAGTTTGCATGCAGTGAAGTTTCTTTGTTATCATTAATTCTTTCCACTGTAAAGTAAGATATTTCATAATTATCAGAATTATAGCATAAGAACATAAAAATAGATACCCATCTTCTATTGAATGCATTATAACTCATGAAACGAAATCTATATGTAGGAATACGACACACCCACTGCTGCTGATTTATAATTAGAATACCATCGCATAAACATGAGGTTAGCATGATAGTAGCGAATTATTTTAATTTTTAAGATGTTTTCTTTGTTACATTTTCAGTGTAATAATGTTATTTACCTCACACTAATGTATGCATCTATATCGGTTTAAAGTCTTTGATACCTAATAATAGTATACATCAAATTATAAACATCGTTCCTAATAATTTCATTATTAAAAATATACGTTTAGCTATCTGATGTATCTTTCTCTCTCTCTCTCTCTCTCCATATATATATATATATATATATATATATATATATATATATATATATATATATATATATATACTCGGGGTTTTTTATATTCAAAAGTAATGGACTAATGAATTCAACGAAGTTGTTAGATAGTGCTCAATAAAAAGAGCTGATAATACTTGTTTATTGTTATATAAACATGCTCACATCCCGCTGCTACAAATAGCCACTTGTTTCAATCAAACAACAGATATCATCAGGCAGCGACTTGACTATTCAAAAGTTCAATGAAACTATGATTCATTGAACTTTTAAATAGTCAAGTCGCTGCCTGATGATATATGTTGTTTGATTGAAACAAGTGGCTATTTGTAGCAGCGGGATGTGAGCATGTTTATATAACAATAAACAAGTATATATATATATATATATATATATATATATATATATATATACAAACAAACAGTTAATAAAACATGAAAAACGGGATTACACATGAATGGATAGTCTGGTGGAAGATAAATAATCCAGTGATGGTAAAATCCAAATGTATAATTTCAAGAAAGTTAATTGAATTTCTTGAAGTTATACATTTGGATTTTACCGTCACTGGATTATTTATCTTCCACCAGCCTATCCATTCATGTGTAATCATCTTTTTCTTCACCATATTCCCTCTGCTTCACTTTTTTGTTTTCAAGTAAGATCTTTGACTTACTTGTTGTTTTATCAAATACTTTTCCATGCAAAATTCGATCCCGCATTTTGCTAATTCCTACCCTCTGATTAGAAGGAAAGTATTTCTTCGAAACTCCGCGGATTAAGGACTATCCACTTATCCAGTGTTTCCTTTTCAGATTAAATATGTTTTTAACTCATTTGAACGTGTTTTTAACATGTTTTATTAACTTTTTTTTCGAATTATAAGCTCTATTTCCTATTTGGTTTTATCGAGCTTTATCATCTAGCTGGGAGACCTTTATAAATATGAATTCTTTATATTTATAATATACTTTAATTTTACCATCTTGGATCATTTTGGTAAATGTAATTTATATATATATATATATATATATATATATATATATATATATATATATATATATATATATATTCACTCAACTAAGAATTAGTAAAATCTCTTTATAGACTAATTTCCACCGAATAGAAACTTTATAAATGACAAAGTTGATTGAGGGCTGAAGCTCGACTAAAAAGGTGAAACTAATCACACGAGGTCATGTTGATACTCTGAGGAATAAATTGAGAGTAGAGGAAAAATTTACTAAAACTAGAATCTATAAAGTGTAATCAGCCATATTAAACAAACACATATGAACTTCATATCCAAATTGTATGGCAAATACTGAAGTGAGAGATTTTGGTAGCAGAGAGGTAAAAGGATCCAATACGAATCGTAATTCTTTCCAAGGCACAAGGTAAAAATCCGAAGTTGGCATGATTCCCTGGTTTCTCCTTTGGGTAGATTAGATATCCGGTAAATATTTGATTATATAATCCGGTGAAGATGTTTTTTTAATAAACATATGTATTTTTTATAGGGTTTTTAGATATGAGTTTTAAAATCCGCTCAAACTGTGCATATGAATTTGTGAATAAAAACAAAATTTCCGGAGACAGATAATACAAAATGAAATAAATAAAAGAAAAGAAAAGAATTGCTTAACAAAGCCAGACAAAATAGACATTAAAAAGTTACATGCAGCTCTAGTGTAAAAATATGTTCATGACTCATATTTATGAACAAGCACAAGTGAAAAAGATATACAATTGAATTCTTATTCTAAAATTTCGGTGTCGAGGGTAAAAGGTGGTAGTGGGAGAATCAAATTTGAAGGGACGAAGAAAAAGAAGAAAGGAAAAACGAAGAGGGAAAGATAGAAAAAAAGAGGAAGAAGAAAAATAAAAAAATAAAAAGAGAGATATAGCAACGAAACCCAGGCATATTTTAATGGGACTCAAAATATAGGTAAAGGTTCCGAGACAGAGGCATGAGAAAAAGAAGAAAAAAGAAGATAAAGAAAATCGAGAAATGCCATGAAGAAACTTCATAAGAAAAAAAAAAAAGAAAAAGAAAATCCTAACGCACTATTTTTCCCGCTTAAATGTTATTTAACCTAAGATTTATGTCTTATATATAAGATACAACTCCAGACTTTTATAAGAATGAAAAATAGCATTTAAATGATAATGTTTAATCGAAAATTTGCAGTAAGATTAATCTCTGGAAATACTGCATAAACTAATATGGTGTATTAGATAAAGATGTTATGATAACAACAACAACAACAACAACAACAACAACAACAATAACAATAATAATAATAATAATAATAATAATAATAATAATAATAATAATAATAATAATCATCCTGTCACATCGTAGACTTTGCTGTCCCAGCTGACTACAGGGTGAGTATGAAAGAAAAGGAGGGATGAAGCAAATACACAGAACTAGTCAGAGAGTTAAAAGGGATTTGGATGATGGAGAAAATCAAAATAGTACCGATAATAGTAGGAGCACTAGGAACAATTCCGAAAAACCTGGAAAAAAGAATGGCAGAAATTAGAATAAGAGGAATAGTTGCAAAAATACAACGCCTAACGATAATGAAAACGGCCGAAATATTAAAGAAAATACTTGAATGCGGAGAATAACAAACGACAATATAACGAAGGAGCGTTACATGGAATGAAGAACACCGAAGCCGCAGATCTACATGTTCTACACCCCATCATGCATCCCCCTCCATCGTTTCACCACTGTTCCCCCAATAGAAAAGTTATACCAAAGAGCCGAGAAGGGCCAGGAAGAATGAAAAGATCGAGGAGGGAGCACTGGCCAGACTTCCTCTGGACAAGTGCGAAGAGAACTAGGATCTTGGGGAGGCTGAATGCCACTCCAATTCCAGTATAAAACAATGCCCACTGCCAGCGAGAAATCAATGGTAAGAGGCTGTTGCGATGATGAAAATTCATTTGCAAATGCTATCGAAGGAGGAAGACACAGCTGGACGTCTGGGAAGACTTGTTGTCACTCGGCTTCCAGAGAACACCACGGGTCTCCAATCAGATCGGTCCTGTCGGTGGGGCATTAGAATACACCGACTGTCCTCCTGCAGAGGGTAAAAGTCCCTCAATGGGGGTCCTGGATATGACCTTAAACTATATCCAATGCTAACGCCCCAGCTTGTGGGCTTTAGGAAGTGTGGAGCAACCCTTTAATTGCCATTGCTCCCAGGTCCACTCTGACCCAGAGTGGTAGTACCTGTTAGGGTTCCAACTATAGGTTAAATAGAAACCGACTTGAAAACAACAAATATATTCTATTAAAAAGTTTTTCTTCAAAATCTTTAGATTCGGCATTAAATAACCCGAAAAGGGTTAATATGCCGTAAAACAAAAACAACCAGCCAATCAGATCGTTTGTTGACTTGTGTGAAAGCTCCATGTGAGCCAATAATAATAATAATAATAATAATAATAATAATAATAATAATAATAATAATAATAATAATAATAAATTTATTATTAATAATAACAACAATGATAATAGCATAAATAATAATAATAATAATAATTATTATTATTATTATAATAATAATAATAATTGTTATATAAAAAGAAATTAATGATAAAATAAAGTAATCAATAATAATAATAATAATAATAATAATAATAATAATAATAATAATAATAACTATAACTATAGTCGCCAACCTGATAGGTCCTGAACTGTCATCTAGGCTTCAACCTCTGTCCCATCGACGAGATGTTGCATCCCTCTGCCTGTTCTACAAATACTTTAATGGTGAATGCTCTGACGAACTGCAAACACTTGTACCTCCCCGACGTAACTACCCCCGACAAACCCGACAAGCTACTAAGTCTCATCCCTTTACAGTGGAGATCCCTAGGTGCAAGAAAGCCTTTTACTCCAATAGTTTCTTCCCCAGAACTGCGGGTCTTTGGAACTCCCTTCCGGGATTCTGGTTTCCCAACTGCAATGATATGCAGAAGTTCATGTGTAATGTTAACAAACATCTTTCTACTCTTCTCCCTTCATAATGACCCCGCTAATTAATTCCCTAATAGTAGCCCCCTGCTTCTAAGTGGCACTGTGCCTTGTTTGGGGTGAAAATTGAAAAAAAAAAAAAAACTATTAAGGTAAGCTTTGCATCTAGAAACTAACTCGCTCTTGTACTCATTTTAGGCTTAGGGAAAGTGATAATATTAACTGCTACGGAAATACAAAGATTACAATATTTAGCTCCTGGAGTTTATGATCTAGCTTTTTATCAGTCTACTCCATT
>NC_136484.1:120172623-120270123 GCF_053919585.1 Euprymna scolopes | reverse complement strand
ATAGTCAGAACAGCGATATGAGAGACAGAAATATAAATATTCTTACAGCGACATATAAATGAGTTACTTTTAAGAGGAAATTGCAATACAGAAGAATAGAATGAAAGTAGACGATTTGGATGGTTCCATCAATATGCAAACTTGCGTTACCGAGATGATTCCCATTAGTAATGAGCAACTGACATGTTTATAAAATAAAATTGAAAAAAATGTTTTCCCCAATCAACTTTGAAGAATCTGATGAGATTCCTAATCTTTTCAGAAATTTATCGATTATCAATTTTTCCGACTTTTAGTTACACGACGAGGGACAATTATCAAGCCTTTTCAGTGGTCATGCACCCAACTTGAAGTACGAACAAATACAATTAGATGCCTTTTGGATTTCTTTTATGGGCGAATATCTAACTCCAAGTAAAAAAATTAAAACATCAAAGACTTGCTTCAGTTCTCAACTTAGTACCTATGTGAACTGGGGTGCTCTTACGTGAATTACATTAAAATAAAAATCACCCCAAAGATGTAAAACGTTAAAGAAGAATTAAGAGGATACCTCTCTCTCACATTCGTTCACATATAGCAGCAGTAGGATAGAAGAACCAGAGACAACTGTGCCACTAACATTTACCATTATTATTCTATACCAGGTACTAGATACAGGATATTTTTTATGCGAATAACAATGTTCCTTATATGATCGTATTTATTTGTATTATTTAATTGCAACAACTGATAAAATATATAAAACAAACTTAATGTAATTTATGTTTAGAAATTTCCAATGGGCACAATGCTATTAACTGACTATGACACAAAATAAGACGGTTGGTAATACACGAGTTATGATAACATATATACCAACTTTATTATATTATCCTATAAGTTTTCTGTTTCAGAATGTGTATGAGGAATGACATTTTGTATTATTTGATTATTTCGACTACTTTTCTCATATTGAGTGTTATTCAGACTATTACCTGTAAATTTTAAGGTTCATATGAAACTATTATATGTTGACGTTAGTAATGAATACGGATACTCGAACTAAAATCTGTATTTCACTATGCGAATACGTGATTCAATAGATCCAATCATATTCTTTAGTAGATTAAAAGTTACATTTTCATTATATGCGATTATGTCTAGCAATAAAAGGTTTATATAAAACATTATTTAATTAAAAATGTTGGTTCATTTTTTCGTAAAACAACATTCGATTTTACATATGCGTCGTAATATAAGCAAGTCTAATCGAAGAGAAATTAGTCGAATTCAATTATATTTAAATCGTATTAAATATATTGGAGTCAGTCCGTCTCAAACGTCTCCATCACTAATTCAATAAAGAATATGTAACGTTATTAAGTGTCGAATCAGGACGCTACACATTTGAAAAGCGGATAGACATTATGCATAGTTTTAAGTCACCGAGGGCCGAAATCTATAAATCTATTTTAAGATTCCTATCACCAATAGACAAGCCGAATAAATATACTCTCTATCGACATTAATTCATAGAAAATAAGACGTTTATAATTGCAACCGGCCGAAATACCTAATATAAAATTGTAAAAACAGATTTTGTAGACCAATCCATCTATCTATCTATCTATCTATCTATCTATCTATCTATCTATCTATCTATCTATCTATCTATCTATCTACCTCTCTCTCTCTCTCTATATATATATATATAACTATATATATGTACATATATATATACAAACATATTTTAAATTTGTCTTTCCATAAGCAGTAGTTTGTTGCGACACAGTCATGAGCATGATTCGGTCTACAAGTATTTACTAACTAGAGACCTCTTCAGGCAAAACATGCTCATGACTGTGTAGCAAAAAAACTACTGCTTACGTAAAGACAAATTTAAAATGTAACTTGCTCTACTGCTGTATTGAGCACTCTTGTATAAACCTCGTTATATTTCACTGGTTACCCTACTTTTGAAAAATAGCAACCTCAAAGTATATGCAAATATATATCTATATCTATATCTCTCTCTCTCTCTCTCTCTCTCTATATATATATATATATATATGCACAGATATACTTAGTTATATACAATTATATATATAATTTATATATATATACATGCATATCTATAAACATGTGTACATATACGTACATATCTATGTAGATATACATACCTATCTATATATGCACACTAGACAATATGAGATGCCTCCTGATAGACTAAGATTTCCCATTAACAAATATACGCAAACTAAACGAACTCCAATGAATCTTCCGATTTTCCACATAAAAGATAGGTCTTAATACAGACCTGAGCCCTTTGAAATCATAAAAATATTTTCCAAAAAAATTAATTTACATAATCACCTGCATATACGTATATACGTATGTGTAAATTTGTCCATTCCTATAAAAATTTCAATATGTATATAACATATTTTTCTCAGTAAACACTTTTATCATTTGCTTTGGAGGTTTAGATCATCATCATTACAATCAACATCATCATCATCATCATCTTTACCTTTCTTTTTGTAGCGTTTTTATTGTTATGACGATTAAATTATCATTAACCGTATTTAGTATATTCATTTATTTTTATATACTTATTTGAGAAGGATGTTATAGCTTGCTCGAATCATTATATATTGGCTAAGCCTTCAAACATAATTTCAATGCTATTTATACATATTTAGCCCCAGATCTCTATTTTTCCAATCACTTTATTTTGTGTGTACCTATAAATATGGATTACTATATTTGTTTGATAATTTGACTATATGCCTATACGCGTATATGTATGTATATGCATATGTGTATATGTATGTATATGTATATAGCTGTGCAAAAATGCAATTATATGTCGGTATGTGTATATGTCTGTATGCATATATATATATGATTGAGATTGTCGGACTGACTTCCTCATCTTGGTTGTTATTGTCACAACGTTTCGGCCGTTTTGCCCTCCGACCTTCGTCAGGTGAACGGTTTGTTAGGAGTCTGGAACCCAACCCTTTATTATTATTACGGGGGTACCGTGTTCGGACTCCAGCTAGGCTTGGGGACATAGTTGCTGATTCTCTGTTTTTCAATGTTACTTTTTTCACTGCCTTCGTTCAGGATTGAACTCAGCACCTTTGGGTAACTGTAAACTTTGATACAACGTCTAGGACCACTCGGTCATATGTCACTAGGACAATTCTTAGTTGGTTTTTGTTAATGTTAAAACTATGTTGTTATTCAAGGTTTTCTCTCTCTCTATCAGAGGTGTCCAAATTGCATTCAGCTCTATGCTTGGTTTGCTCAGTAGGTTGTTATGTCCGAGCATGTGAGCTGTTTCTTAAAGTTTTCTCACTTTCCAGTGGGTCTCTCTGTTTATTAGTTTTACTTCATCCCATAGGGGGCGATGATCCCCCCTCTCCATCCAGATATGGTTGGCTATACCCGATTTTTCCGTCTCCCCTTTAGTTACCGCTTTTCGGTGTTCTTCCACCCTTACTTTAAGGGGGCGGCATGTTTCACCCTTGTAAACCTTTCTGCAACTGCATGGGATGGAGTATATGCAGTTTTTGGTCATGTTCTCATCCATGCGGGGCTTCACTCGTACCAGGTGTCGTCTGAGTGTTGACTCGCTTTTGAATACCGTCCTGATGTTGTAGGGGGCACATATTCTCTGAATCTTTTCGGAGATGCCTCGTATATATGGTAGGCAGACCGTTGGAGGTTTTTGGGTTTTATTCTCCTCTCTTATACTATTAACACGTCTGGTGGATAGTATGCTATCTGGGTAGT
Source organism: Euprymna scolopes (assembly GCF_053919585.1). Classification (NCBI taxonomy): domain Eukaryota; kingdom Metazoa; phylum Mollusca; class Cephalopoda; order Sepiida; family Sepiolidae; genus Euprymna; species Euprymna scolopes. The sequence goes on along the minus strand of NC_136484.1, from coordinate 120,266,340 downwards.
TGTTACGACGGAGGGTATTCTTCAACCTGACCATTTCTTGGTGGTATGTAATGGTGTCGCTACTTATTGTCTCTGCTCGATGTTGTAAGCAGCGTGCGATTCCATGTTTGATACTGTATGGGTGATGGGAGTTGAAGTTTAGGTATTGTCCGGTGAAGGTAGGCTTGCGATATACGGATGTCTTAAACCCATGCTCTGTGCGTGATATGAGTATATCAAGGAAGGCCAGTTGGTTATCTTTTTCTTTCTCCATTGTGAACTGTATCGATGGTCTTATTGAGTTCACATGATCTAGGAGAGCCTGGATGTCTTCCTGATGGGGCCAGAGTATGAAGGTGTCATCAACGTATCTTAGCCACATGGTGGGCTTTAAGGGAGCTGAACCTGCCATGTCTTCGAAGTATTCCATGTATATGTTCGCCATCACTGGTGATAATGGCGAGCCCATAGCTAGTCCCTCCTCTTGTCGATATAGGTCAGTACCCATTCTGAAATAGGTTGTTTCTATGCAGAATGTCAGCATTTCCATTAAGTTTGGCAATGGTACACATGTGCGCTCTTCTATGGAGAGGTCCGCAGCTAGTTTGTCTTGAATTACTGCTAGTGCCTCACTAGTTGGGACTTTAGTGAACAGGCTAACCACATCTAGGCTTACCATTTGGTTTGTACTAATGGGTGCTCCCTTGATCAGTTCCGTGAAGTGGGCAGAATTCTTTACATGTGTTGCTGACTTGCCATGCTACTGTGGTGATGGACATGTCGGAATACTCTGAAAAAATGGCAGGCCTAATCGCAGATGGTAGCTACGGTAAAATAAAGAAGGACCCAACTTTGAAAACCGAAAGAAAGCTGGTAAAAATCCTTACGAAAAACAAGGAACACATCGCTCCGATGAGATATAGACAGCTGGTCCAGCATTACAGTAAGCTACCACATATGTACGGTCTCCCCAAGATACACAAAGACGGTATTCCACTCAGACCCATAGTGAGCTGCCGAGGCTCAGCATGCCACCCACTGAGCAGGTACCTTGTGGATATAATAAACCCAGGACGGTATTCAAAAGCGAGTCAACACTCAGACGACACCTGGTACGAGTGAAGCCCCGCATGGATGAGAACATGACCAAAAACTGCATATACTCCATCCCATGCAGTTGCAGAAAGGTTTACAAGGGTGAAACATGCCGCCCCCTTAAAGTAAGGGTGGAAGAACACCGAAAAGCGGTAACTAAAGGGGAGACGGAAAAAATCGGGTATAGCCAACCATATCTGGATGGAGAGGGGGGATCATCGCCCCCTATGGGATGAAGTAAAAATAATAAACAGAGAGACCCACTGGAAAGTGAGAAAACTTAAAGAAACAGCTCACATGCTCGGACATAACAACCTACTGAGCAAACCAAGCATAGAGCTGAATGCAATTTGGACACCTCTGATAGAGAGAGAAAACCTTGAATAACAACATAGGTTTAACATTAACAAAAACCAACTAAGAATTGTCCTAGTGACATATGGCCGAGTGGTCCTAGACGTTGTATCAAAGTTTACAGTTACCCAATCCTGAACGAAGGCAGTGAAAAAAGTAACATTGAAAAACAGAGAATCAGCAACTATGTCCCCAAGCCTAGCTGGAGTCCGAACACGGTACCCCCGTAATAATAATAAAGGGTTGGGTTCCAGACTCCTAACAAACCGTTCACCTGACGAAGGCCGGAGGGCAAAACGGCCGAAACGTTGTGACAATAACAACCAAGATGAGGAAGTCAGTCCGACAATCTCAATCAATGAAAACAACTCATCTCAAAAATACAGACAATTACTATATATATATATATATATATATATATATATATATATATATATATATATATATATATATATATATGTGTGTGTGTGTATATGTATATGTTTGTGAGACTGTATGTTTGTATATGTTATGGCTGTAAGGTTGAGCGATTGCTTGATTCGTTTAAATTTTTTTACATGTATATATGTATGTATATGTATATATGTGTTTTTATGTGCGTATATGTATATATGTACATAAATATCTATGTATATGTATGTTCTTCTTGTTGTACACACATTACATACTGTGGAGGCTTTTCTGTGAGACTATGTTTTAATACGTTATAATATTAATATTGTTATTTATATTATTATTAATGGTAATATTATTATAAGGGATATTATCATTATTATTATTATTATTATTATTATTATTATAACAATCAGCATTTTTATTATTACTTTACTATACCACTGATTTTTTTGTTTCAACAATTATTATTATTAGAACTATTAATAATTAAATTTTTTGGCGTTCAACACATTTGTTTTTGTTTTAGTTTCTAAACATTTATTACACGAATTAAAATCAATTACATATTGTGTTTTGCCTATTGAAATTAACGCTAACGCAGTACAAATAAAAAACAATTAAAAATAAAACACTCTTCTTCCACAAAATGTAAATATAATAAGGTGAACTCTTTCAATCATCGTTGAAAAGAATGAATTGAGCACAAAAAAAAAACAAATTGCAAAGTTTTTCAACATATTTCATTTTATTTCCTTACTTTTTGTGATAGAGTTCGGACAACATCTTGAAATATATGAAATATGATATTGAATATTAAAAAAACAAAACAAACAAACATTCTTTTCGGATTAAAAAAACTGATCCAAATATTGAAATAAATATTTTAAAACATACATGGACATTTTAACATTATCTGTTACATATATACAGAAACACACACACATACACATATAAAAGTTAAATTATCACTGTGTGTAAATTTCCCTACCAAACTACTCTGTCAATTTCCAGTCTACAAAATCGAGATTTGACATAAATAGTATTGAGATTTTCGGCAAGAAAGTTGGCTGTCAAGGGGACAAAGGACAACGATGTGACCTTAAAAACTCTACCAAACTGTCTCATCAATTTTGAGTACAAACACTTGAAATTTTAGATGTAGGTTACTTGGACACAGATCAAACTTTTTAATTTGATTTGAGACCAAGACAATAAATGTTAAAGGATACAAATTAGGGCCACAGTTTTAAAAAAAACATTTGACCTCTGCGGTCTCTACCAAATTACTCAACCAATTTTTTGTCTAAACATTTGAAATCAGACATGCGACAAGAGTTTTAATTGGTTTTTGGTCGAGAATTTGACTGCCAAAAAGTAAAAGTTCAAAATATTTGACCTTTTCGGTCTCTAGCAAACTAGTCAGCCAATTTTCAGTGTAAATATTTGAAATTTTACGTAAAGGGTATGCAGAAAGGTAGCAAGTTTTTTAATTAGTTTTTGGCTTCCAATAGATCAAAGTTGAGAGAGTTGGTCTACCAAACTCCTCCGTAAATTTTGGGTCTAAACACTTGAAATGTTAGACGTTGGTTACCTGGACATGAGTCAAACTTTAACATTTTCCCCGATTTTGATACAATAACCGATTCTGTTCTACATCTCTGATTCCGATACGATTCCAATGATCTTAAATGTATAACTATTTAATTAGAGGTTTATTGTTTTTTTATAACTTTCAAACTTACTACCTAAGCCCCACTAATTTCCTCGTATATTCTTTTCTGAAAATAATGTTCTTGTGATTAAAAGTTGTAAGATAACAAAAGATTTATTTCGATTTAAAAACAAAGCCAGATTGTATTAGTCCGTCGTTAGTGTACAATATGCTACATGTATCTTAAAAGTTTTCATAAACAGTTATAAATAGTCGATGATTGGAAGGCAAAAAGAGAACACGATGTAAAAATAGAATTTGCAACCCACCCCCACATTGTTATGAACGGATTTCGTAACAATACTGTAACTATTTAGAAAACCATTTTTTACATATGCTTCGATAACTATTTAGTGCTTTTTCTCTATGAATGATGTGAACATTTTATTTTACTTCTAAAAATTGGTGAGGTATTAAATTGATTTGCTTTGCTGTAAAAATAAAAACACAAAAACGAGATGCAAATAATAATAATAATAATAATAATAATAATAATAATAATAATAATAATAATAATAATAATAATAGCAATGATGATGATGATGATAATAATAATAATAAAAAAGTAATAATAATAATAATAATAATAATAATAATAATAATAATAATAATAATAATAATAATAATAATAATAACTTGAAGATTAACACTCTCTGCTAAATCCCCATTCCAAAATTAAATATCACTTAAAAAAAATCCTGACGGAAAGAAAAGCAAACATTTTAATATTTAGAATGAATCTCAGTTTCGCATATAAATTTAACGTAAAATGATCATAATTTTTGGACTATTCTAATTCTTTCTGGATGTTAACTAAATTGTTTCCCACTAATTTTAGTTCGATTAGCGACGTCATAAAACCCTGCGTAATCGCTTAAAAAAGTAGACATCCTATATAATTTATCTATAATAGAAAAAATATTTTGCTTACGAGAATGTTTCGGGGGGGGGGATATTTTACGTTAAATTTATGCGTGAAACTGATCCTGCACCTTAAATCCCTAAATAAATTTTCCTATATTTATTTTTTTATAATTATGCGTGTTTATAGGCAATGTTTTCATTTAATTTTAAGAGTTACTTGTAAGACTGTACATGTAAATACTGTATTCTTCTGAAATTATTGATGTTTTTTTCTTCCGTTTTGTCTTGTAGTTAATCGCAAAGTTAACTTTTTCTTACGAAAGACAAATCCAATTCTCTATTTTTTTAGGTCATTGCATGTAAAAAACAGAAAATTTAAGGAAAATATGTTTATAGACGAGGTAACTGATTTTTTTTTGTTTTTAATGTTAACCCTGTTCATGTTCATTGTTAGACTATTATATAAAATATATTTATTGCCAAAAGTCATGAAAGACACGACCCTTTTCTACCACTAACCTTAAGTACAGGAGATAATACGAAAACTAAAGCGATCACTTGTGGTTTTATGATTTTGCCGATTGGGCTTTGGGTTCAGTGGTAAATTTTTTTAGATGTAAGTTATTTGGACATGAATAAAAACTTTTTATTAGATTTGAGCCAAAACAAAAAATGTGAAGAAATTAAAATAAGATTCACAGTTAAACAAAAATGACCTCTGAAGTCTCTACAAAATTACTCATCCAATTTTTTGTCTAAACATTTAAAATTCTACATAAAGTGTATTCTGATATGGGAAAAAATTATAATCGGTTTTAGGCCGAAAATTTGGTTGTCGAAAGGTCAACGTTCAAATGGTTTTACCTTTGCGGTGTCTAGCAAACTATTCAGTCAATTTTGGGGTTAAATATTTGAAATTTTAAATAGAGGGCAATCAGACATGAAACAGGATTTTCATTAGTGTTTGGGCGAAAATTTACCTGCCAAAAGATCAAAGTTAAAAGAATTGATCGTTGCAGACTCTACCAAACTTGTTCGCAAATTTTTAGTCTAATCACTTGAAATTAAGGATGTAGGTTACCCGGACTTCAGTTAAATCTTTTAATATATATATATATATATATATATATATATATATATATATATATATATATATATATATTTATATATATATATATAGGCACATCAGGTTATGAGCAGCACATAAGGCCGGAGCAAAGTTGAGCTAAACTGCTAGTATATATATATATATATATATATATATATATATATATATATATATATATATATATATATATATATATATATATATATATATATATATATATATATATATATATATATAATTTATTGTTTGACAAATGCAGATAAAGAGTATAGCCTGTTATACTTCGGTCTTGATTACTTTTGTATTCACCTCATTTACTTTCATTGATTATTTAACATCTGAAAAACAATAACCTAAGGGTATATATATATATATATATATATATATATATATATATATATATATATATATATATAGAGAGAGAGAGAGAGAGAGAGAGAGGGGAAGTACATATACATACATACATGAATATACATACATATGCATAAATGGATGCATACATTAATTTATATATATATGCATATATATTCGTACGTATATGTGTATACATCTTTCTATCTATCTTACTAACTATCTATCTATCTATCTCTCTCTCTCTATATATATATATATATATATATATATATATATATATATATATAAACTTGTCCATCTACAAAGTACGGCTTGGATATTATATACAATAGTATTCATCAATCGGGACGGACTGCGACTCTACTACACCAGTTACTGTACCCCCGTTTGCATGGTATGATACACCGATAGCCAATGGTTTTCCCTGGCATAAGCCCCTTCAATACATGACCTGTTTAACTTCTTTTCGCTAACTGACTACACAGGCTGGTTTCTTTTTATCCGGGCGTTGTATGTGCACATAGTTTTCGCTGATGCCAAATCGAATGGAGTTCTCTTAAAGAAAAACGTTTTTATTTTGAACGTAAGTAAACTTCTAGAAATGCATATCAAACCCAATATAGTAAATCCAACCATGCATTAAATACTAAAGTTTATAGCACATGCATTTAGAAATAAGTTTATCTGTCTGTAACTTTTCCAATTTAAAATATTGATTACATTATAATCTTTATAGTTTACTTAAACTTTCAATATAATTATTTTATAATAAATTGAACTTTAGGTGAAAATGAAACTCTTTGCTCAACATAAAATTAAACAATATTAACGATCAATAATGGTCTGTATTTGTTGAGGTATGATTTAGGCTTGTAATATTTCTATATTACATGCGCCGGGGAGAGTATTCACGACCTTGCACGAAATCAAGAAAATTAGAAACCTTAAATGTAACTAATAAAATAACAAATAAGTATTTTAATGTGAGTTTATAGATAGTAGAGCAATACACGTACAGAATGAAAGGTCAAGTTATGGCATCAACACGCATGCGCAGGAACATTTGTAATAGCATTAAAATCGCTTTTCTTCTCTAGTAGTGAAATAAAAAAAATATGAATCTCTATATTCATCTTTATTTCTCTACTTAGTATGCCTTTCCTCAGCTTAGCGAATCAACGGACTAAACTCTGAAGAGGAAATAAAAAAGATATAGACTTGTGCAGATGATATTGGAACTATTTGTATAAAGAGTTTTATTTCATTTTAAGGGATAGTGCTAATCTACTAACTTTTGAGAAGATACACTAAGTAATACTGTTTACATTTAAGCTCGCACACTTACGAATGAACACGTTTTTCTATCATGTGTAAAAAAGGGGAAAATTTAAAAGTAAACTCCTTAATTAGTGCCTCAGCAAAGTCATAATATTTTAGAATCCTTGCGCTTGAATCGTAAACTAAATTACACAATAACGAAACATAGTTCAATGGGGGAAAACTGTTAATATATATATCTTCCACAACTGATATCTTTGAAATATCAGTTAAAATTTTATTTATATTTTAATAATATGCAAGTTTTTCATGAGGTGATGCTTATGCAGTTTTTGTATATTTATAATTATAACGTAAATAAACTTTGTGTGAAACTCTTGCCTCGTGTATATATATATATATATATATATATATATATATATATATATATATATATATATATATGAAATAAAATGGAGGTGGAAGGACCTGGATACTCAACGTTTCGCCCGATTTATGCGGGCTTCTTCAAGAGGGATGGTCATTGGTGAGAGAGTCGGAGGATTGGGGCTATATATAATGATGGGGGAGAGCAACGTGTTTTCTCCCCCATCATTATATATAGCCCCAATCCTCCGACTCTCTCGTCAATGACCATCCCTCTTGAAGAAGCCCGCTTAAATCGGGCGAAACGTTGAGTATCCAGGTCCTTCCACCTCCATTTTATTTCATATATATATATATATATATATATATATATATATATATATATATATATATATATATATATACATACATATATATATATATATATATATATATATATATATATATATATATATATATATATATATATATATACAGTGATGATCATATTTATTGGCACGGTAAAATAAAAGTTAAATTTTGTCTAATAAATTCTAAAAAAGGGATTAAATTAAAGAAAATAACAAAGTATATTATGTATTTTTAACTGGCCTTTCCGATGCAGCAATCGGATTTTAGAAAAAATAAATAACAAAGGAAAAATAAACATAATTGCAAAAAACCCTTGTTCAAAATTATTGGCACGATTTATTTAATAATCAATTGTATAGCCTTTGGCCTTGATTACCTTCCTCAGTCGCTTTTCATAGTTTACAACCAAGTTGTTGCACTCTTCAGTAGTAATTTTAGCCCACTCTTCCTGACAATAATCCTCCAATTGAATAAGATTCTTAGGCTTCCTTTGCATTACCCTCAATTTTAATGTTCTCCATAAATTTTCAATTGGATTAAGGTCTGGGCTTTGTGATGGCCACTCCAAAACATTAATATGATTGTCCTCAAGCCATTTCTTAGTCAGTTTAGCCGAATGCTTTGGGTCATAATCTTGCATGAACCACCAACGACGACCAAGTGAGGGCTCTTTAGCAGAGTCTTTCAGGTTTTCATCCAATATTTTAACATAACCTTCTTTTTTTATGCTACCTGTGACCTTAACAAGTCGCCCTGGTCCAGAGGCAGCAAAGGATCCCCAAAACATCAAACTGCCTCCACCGTGCTTCACTGTGGGTATGGTGTTCTTAGGCAGGAAAGCTTCGCCAGATTTTCTGTAAATATAAGACACTTTATTATGGCCAAATAACTCTATTTTCGTTTCGTCAGTCCATAGAACACGTTTCCAGAATGCAACATCTTTATCAATATGACGTTTTGCAAAGGCTAGCCTTGTTTTCAGGTGCATAGGCTTCAATAAGGGAGTCTTTCTCGGACGACATGCTTTTAAACCAACTCTCTTCAAAACTCTACCAACTGTATGTCGAGATACATTCACTCCAGAGGTGCTCTGTTCATCAACAATCTCCCCAACAGAGATCCTTGGGTTTTGTTTTACTTGTCGAACAATTTTCCGTTCATCTCTTGGGGAAAGAATCCTTTTTCTCCCTCTACCCTCTAAACTCATAACGTGGCCTTGCGATTTGAACTTGTTTATTATGGCTCTAACAGTGGATTTGCGAAGGTTTAGCTTCTTTGAAATCTTATCATAGCCCTCCCCATTGATATGGCATGCTACAACAAGCTTCCTGACGTCTTCGCTGTGTTCCTTAGTTTTAACCATGGCGATTGAAAATTATAATTTAGTCACTTATAATAGTTTAAATAAATCGCTATCTAAAAATTATCTGAAAAAACTTATTCACTGAATTAGCGTTAAACAAGCATAATATGGCTATAAAAAAGTTCAGAAAGCACGTAAACCGGAAATTGATTGATATTATACTGATACTAAAAGAAAAACAAAGCCGTGCCAATAATTTTGAACAAGGGTTTTTTGCAATTATGTTTGTTGTTCCTTTGTTATTTATTTTTTCTAAAATCCGATTGCTGCATCGGAAAGGCCAGTTAAAAATACATAATATACTTTGTTATTTTCTTTAATTTAATCCCTTTTTTAGAATTTATTAGACAAAATTTAACTTTTATTTTACCGTGCCAATAAATATGATCATCACTGTATATATATATATATATATGTGTGTGTGTGTGTGTGTGTGTGTGTGTGTATGTGTGTGTGTATATACTATTATTTTTTGTATCGATATAAAAGTGTCTGTAAATATTTTCAATATGTACTTTGACACTGCTCGATACGTGCCTAGAGCTAAATAGAAAATTTTGAAATTATATATGCCAATTTAGCCACACCGAATATTCAGCGTTTCATCCTCGCAAGGATCTGCTAGCTAATGGATGGAATTGATGTTGCTTCGTGCTTTTATGTATCCATGTAACACTGTAGTTGCTAGTCAGCCAATCAAAGTCCTATCTAATCACGAGCCAATTAGCGGGCGTACATGTTTTTTTTTGTTGTTGATTTAGCGAAGATTGTTGCCTGGTCATGGGAGATAATCTAGCTTTAATTTGGATGTTTATTTACATTTTATAGTATACTAAAGTGTCTATTATGCATTTGTTTGGTTTTTAATAATTCTTATAACAATGATTATTATATTTGGTATTGATGTGGTTATTATTATTATTATTATTATTATTATTATTATTATTATTATTATTATTATTGGTCACATGAAGCTTCCACACAAGTCAACAAGCGATCTGATTGGAAACCTGTGGCGTTCTCTAGAGGAGAAGTGACAACAAGTCTCCCCAGACATCCAGTTCTCTCCACCTCCTTCGATAGCATTTGCAAATGGATTTGCATCATCGCACAGCCACTTACCATTGTTTCTCGCTTGCAGTGGCCATTGGTTTATACTAGAATTTGAGTGGCACTAAGCCTCCCCAAAGTCCCAGTTCTCTTTGCGCTTGTCCAACCGAGGTCTAGCTTGCGCTCTCCTCGGTCTTTCAGTCCTTCTTGACCCTTCTCAGCTCTTTCGTTATTATTATTATTATTATTATTATTATTATTATTATTATTATTATTATCAGCAGCAGTAGTAGTATTTTTTCCGTTATCCTAAGATAAAGTTTATTTTGTACATACATTCATTTGCGATTAAACTCTTGTACTTTAATAACTTTGGAAGTTCGTTAAAGATTATGATAACTACTTTTTTATTTAAACGTTGTTGACCCGGTTATTCCAGGTTCTTACACGTGCTGAATTATTGTACTATTGTCTACTTTACAATTGGCGATCGAGTAATTGTTCGCTAATGCTCTTTTTATTCGAGATTTTCGTATTTACCTTTACTTCTGTGAACGTAATATCTGCTTTTAAAACCCAAGGAGGCCATTAGCACATAATACATCCTTTACCAGGCTACAATTCTTGCCAGGTAAACATAAGTAATAAAAAATATTACGTAGCAATGCCCTTCCTTGGTTTAAAAGAACATATCACGATCATAGAAGTACATTTAAATACGAAATACGTTGAATGAGAACAGGATTAGCAAACAACTTTGATAGCTCAAAAACGTAGGCAATCCGTGATAGAGTAAGCTATTGTACAGCAGCTAGCACATGGCAACACGTTCCAGCAGAATGGAGGTCAGGCGCGAACGAACACCCCATAATTTTATTATACCATATTTCTTCAAACTGAAACATAATTATCAAAGTATACTAACGCAGATGGATATGAAAAGTCTTTATAAATGTTGATGATAATACTGCCATCGAGATCATAACAGAGCAGTAAAAATACAAATACTAACCCTAACTAATCGATAAAATAAGGCATTCGAAGTGGTGTAAAAAGTATACAGTGAATATACCTTGAAAACAAAATTTACAAAGAAATCATGATCACTATCATTAACCAATTAGCCATGCTTATGAAAGTATACCGATTTTTCATTGTGGCCCCAAAATCGCATGAACAAACTGGACACTTAAACGTGGAAAATATGTACATTATACAGAACAACTTACAAAAACTAACGTTTGCTTAGGCCGTATCTCTCCCAAAGGTTCCGGAGACCTATAGGAGAGTGTGAGTATCAGTCAGTATTTGATGAGATACGGAACTCCAAACCTCACAATAGTCCACAGCATTACGAAACCAGAGCCAACAGAACAACGTCCACCACGAAACATGAAAAGAATGTGGAAAGACTGTCTTGCAAATTAGAGAGAATCAGTATACAAGTCGCTAATCATACACTAATAAATTTCATTGCAGAAAAAATTGAAAAAATAGGCTAACCAAGAGTGCGCCACTTATTTTAACAATATGAGTGATCTCATGAATGACAATTCGGATTCTGCCACATAGAAATAGTAAATATGCGCCACCTGAAATCCAGTTATGAAGTTATTGAGGAATAGCTAGTATACGATAGGACACTATGAAGTGTGCAGATATCTTCGCTTGACGCTCTTAAAATCTTGACTACAGAATACATCAGAAAGTCCGGGGTATATACACCAGAAAGAGCAGATGGCCATCCACTTGGACTATACAATCCCTAGAGCTACATATCTAGAAAACAGAGGTTAAGAATCTAACATTATCATACAGGACAAAAAGGGCATAAAAGTTTAGAAATAAGTTAGTGACCCCAAAGATATTGTACTAAACAGAGCCGAGAGGGAAAAGAAAACGAAATGTCGAAAGATGACGAAAGGCCTTACGTATAACAGGAAAAGAAACTGGAATCTTAAAAAGGTCTCTATCATTCCAGAAATTATATTAGCGACTAGACTCATCAAAGAGAATTTCAAACACTTCTTGTTGAATAGATGCGGTGAACCAAGTCCAACACAAATTCAAACAATTGAGTTTAATGAAACGTCCAAAATCTTTTAAAACACTCTCAATTGGAATATATATATATAATATATAATATGAATGTATATATATATATATAATATATAATAGGAATATATATACGTATATATAATATAATATGAATGTTGTGCCCTCCACATCTTAAACATAATGAAAGGATATATATATATATATATATATATATATATATATATATATATATATATTGTTATCCACATACAGTACTGTTTCGTTTTATCACAACTCATCAGTGCGGCTTGACATACACATTTCTCCTGCCGTGGATCGAACCTACAACCCTCACATTAACAGTCGTCAGCTCGAACCATCGGACCACGAATCAGTGCCGTAAATATTTCCCCTCTAGTGTGTAATTAATCCACACCCGCCCGTCACAACAGTGCTCAAATCATCAGTTTTTTTACAAACAAATTAATAGTGAGTTTCGCTATATATATATATATATATATATATATATATATATATATATATATATATATATATACATTTGCATATACCTAAATTTGGCTAAAAATATTATATATATATATATATATATTGTTTTAACAAAATCTACGACTTCAAAGAATGGGTTGATAGAAACAAATATTGTATTTCATGGTTAGTTAGGCGATTGGTTCAGGAAACTTCATAGCAACAAAAAAGATTTTGAATTGAAATGGTCAATAGTAGATAAGGTTAGTAAGTATAGAACTGAGAAATCAAAAGGGTGTAATCTGTGTTTACTGGAAGAATTCTACATAGTGAATTCTAAAGAAGAAATATTAAATAAAAGGTGGATGCTGTACAGGGATGTCCTCACAGGAATAGATTTTTGGTATCACGTCTTAAATGTAGCTGAGAGGAAAAAACATTCTGGAAAAATAAGGGTTCTTGATTGTAAGTTAATATAGAGTTAAATAGCTAAGATTTATGTAAATAAATATGATGAATGATTCAAATCTTGCAAGCAAATTTGGAATCTAATATTCTACACTAGAAATATTTTTAAAAATAAAGACAATGGATTATTAGATAAGAAATCCAGATCTAGAAAAAGGCTTAAGATTAGTAATATTGGTTCAAAACTGGGAACACAATTTTGCTCGTATTGATGGTGAAATAGTTGATACCGTTTCTTGATCAGTAAAATAGCTTAACAACAATTAGCAATATGAATTCCACCAAAAAATATCAGTAATTAAAGAATGGGGATTAATTGATACTGTTTTTAGATCAGTAAAACTTGAAAAATCCTAGCTTTTTAAATTATACCCTTGTTCTAAACGATTAAATCTTAAAAAAACAAGGTAAACTCCCGCTTTCCTTGGAGTAAAACGTACATGAAGCTAAAGATTAGATTTATTATTAGAATACTTATTAATGGGATATGCATTATTATTAGATAAATATTTAAGAACTTATTTACGGAATTGTTATTTTGTATATCCTCAGAAAATTATTGTTGGATGGCAGACCTTGGTTAAATTTTTGGTAACAAATTTAGTATCGTGGTTAAGATATGATTACAAACTTATATTTTGAATAGGTTTGCCAAATTTTAATTAAATTTGTGTAATTAATAAACAAATCATAAAAGCATATTAGGAATTTTACCACACCTATAAAATTCGAACGGCTTCAGGTACTTACCTTTCATCGTTATGAAGTCACATTCGGATTTTGGTACTTTATAATTTCAAGTAAAATTTTAAGATTTACTTCAAAGATATCCGATAATCGTAAATCTTAATAGGAACGAACGACAGCAAATAAAAAAAGTAAAAATATATAAAAAATGGATTGAGATCCTTAATTTTAAATGAAGAGTGAGAATGAATTAAGTATGAAGTAATGTTAATCTTTCTTTCCTTATTGAATACGTTTTAAACAAACACTTTTCTTAAATCAAATAAATAGGTTAGCCGATATTTTTGTAAATAAACAAAGCAAAGTCCAGATACGAAACTAACACAGAATCGTAACAATTTAACTTTATTGACTAGTCCGGATTAAAAAATAATTCAAATTAAATAAAGAAATAAATCAACTTAATTTAAGAAATCAATGAATAGTATTATTAAAACATATAAATGAACATAGGTAATTAGTGGTAACATTGTATGATATTTTGTTTTGTTGCAAGCTTTTTTTTTCAATGGAGATACGAAAATAGGTAAATATATAAATCTTTAAAAAATACTTTGCAAGGATGCGATATAGGTAACATAATTTCGCTTGTTTTCTTTTCCTTATAAGGGAAATGGTTAACGTGTTTTTATTCAATAAGTCTGAAGAAAGGCTGTTATTGTGAAAATTTTCAAACGAAATAATGTTTGGATTTGTCCGAATAGTCTTCAAATAATTGTAACTAACGATGAAATACACTATTTGTTGCTATCAAACCCTTCTTTTAAGTCTTGGTTTTTGTTAAATCAATATATGAATGATCAATTTTGAAATATGATAATTTTGTAGCTTACAGTTAATGTAATCTCTTTTTGGCTTAACATTTATTGGTATATGAACGATTAGTGAATTATATAAACCCAGTAAAATTCGGAATACAACAAATAATACTATATATATATGTATATATATATATATATATATATATATATATATATATATATATATGATATAGAAAAATGCATTAATATTATTCTATGGGATATCTCAAGACCTAAGAATTTGTATCTACAAAAAAGTGCAGGTTAAACTTAAATGCACATATGTAGTCCAAATATTTCGTATCAATGAAGAAAGTGACACACACATACACATACATATATATATATATATATATATATATATATATATATATGTGTATATATATATATATATCGTGAAGCGGTAAAGAGTGATTGAATATTCGCGAAACATATATAAATATGCGCATTGTTTTTCACTAGCTCTGCATATGCACTTTTAAAAATATTTTGCTTTTATTCAGTACATTTGAACTAATTCAATTATATACATATATATATGTGTGTGTGTGTGCGTGTGACTACTTCATTTAATCACATAAATAATTATACGAAAGTATAGATTTATGCGTAAACTTTAAGTATTTACTTCAACAGTGCTCCATACGTAGGTAGAGCTAGGTAGTAAGTTATAAATATAAGCCTGATGAATCCTAGTGTGGATGAAACGCGGCATAATCTGTGTTACTTTATCGCCATATATATTATATATATATATATATATATAATATATATATATATATATATATATATATATTTTAAGTTTAGTTAAATTTGTTAATTTTAACTTTATATATATATATATATATATATATATATATTATATATATATATATATATGTTTGTCGATGGACAATAGTGTTTGAAGCTGAATCAAATCTAAACACACGTTTATCTACTAATGTACGAATTAAAATATATAATCGATTTGAATTAGTAAGGCAAATTCATTCCTTTCCTTTACCATAGTTTAATAATCTTAAATATTTACTGATTATAAAATTTAGTACAATATTATAATTCTTTCATGTTACATTATTTCAACTGATGAGAGAAACGTTTTCATATCCAAATTCGATAACTTGATTCTACATTGTCGTATTTCTAGACTGAATAATTTCCCCCATCTTGTCGTCTGTCTTATGTCTGCCCGTCCACCTCTCCATCTCACTATCTCTCTGTCCCACCCTCTTCATAACTTTGTTATTCCTTTGTTATTTGTCCTGTTATTATTGTCGAATTTTCAACTTCTGTGGTCGGGAAATTTTCAATATCGATTCCTTTTGATCTCATATCCAATACGTTTGGAACGCTTCCAAAAATCTCTGATTGTAGTGTTCTGGGACACTATCGGTGTGTTACACAGTTTATTTTCGTCATTGGACAACACTTTGCTTGTCTTGGAAAACGCATGCTAATTTATATTATGCCTCATCATGGCTATAGATAAATATATACAGAGAGACAAGAACAAATGTATATATATATATATATATGTATATATATATATATATAAACGTAGAACGCTTTGAAGATATATATGGCAATTACACACGTATATAAAACATAACATTGACCTTAAGATAACAGCATACAATATGCATTAATAAAAAGGAATAACAGCGACAAAAACAAAAATGATAATCAGAAGTATTGTTTAAATGTTTTTGATTATAATGACGGGTAGATATTAAATTGCCGCCCACCACAGTCATACGTGACACAATGTCGAAAAGTGGGATACAGGAAAGCTCCCCTTAATAAGGAACACTCTTGCATCGACAAAAAACTTCTTAAGCTCCTTGTCGCCATTCCTCAGCCTGGGCGCCTCAGGTGACAATCAATAAACTTGCTCCACCTGAATGCCGGCTGGCAAGTCTGGGAGGGTGGATCTCCTGGGTGATACTCAGGCAGCGCACCTCAGTCCGACAGGTACTGGGGCGGTTTCCGGTCCCGACCTTGTCGTGCTGAGTCACAAAGACAGATTCTTGACAAGTACTTTCTACTTATGCTCGAAGCCGTCAAAACTGCAAGAAGACTCATCCTCAGCGTTAAATTATAATAGATGGTAGTTATTTAATTGTCTCCGACCACAGGAATATGTGACACAGGGTCAGAAAATAGGATACAGCGAAAAGCCTTTAAAGAAGGAACAAGCTTGCCTGGAAAAAAAAACTGTTTGAAGATCCACCTCGGAATTTCCCGTTCGAGGCACATCAGGCGACAAGCAATATTCTTGCTGCACAGGAAGGCCGGGTGGCAATCCTCGGAGGGTGGATCTCCTGGGAGATACCCATGTGGTGTACCTCAGTCCGACAGGTACTGGGCCGGTTCCAGGCCCCGCATCTGTCGGGCTGAGTGTCAAAAAGGAATTCTTGACGAGTACTTTCTACCCAGTCTGCAAGCTTTCGAAGCCGCAAGGGGACTCATCGTCCAGAATTGGAAAGGAGGGTTTGACTACCCACATTTGGACGATCTTATTCATAACTGCGGTTAGGACAATCAACGAATGAGAATCCTCCGACCTCATAAAAATATGGAATTTTGGATACAAGTCAGTTTGCTGCCAGTCTTTGTTTTAAAACATCTGCTGATCGGGACTATATTAATTCTTCGCCGACATCTTTGTTTTAAAGAATTAATCAAAATACCTGATAGTGACTGGAATGATTCTGCGCCGATCGTATTTACTACTTCCATCTTTGTTCAACATAATGTCTCAGAACTTGACAGTTATTATGAACCCATAAAAGAATTCATAATAATAAAATTAAATAAAAGAAAACATTACGATTAAAACTAGGTCACCTCTCAAAAGAAAGAAAATGGAAACAAATCCCCGCCAAAAACAATAAATAGATGAATAAAAGGTAAGGTAAACCATTACGTGATAAACGCGCATCATTGGTTAAGATAAACGGGTGTGTAAATAATAAATAATCTAAGCAACTGACTAGCAAGCCAGTAAAACAGAAAAAGAAATGGATGCAACATCACTCTACTCACGTATAAAGCACTGTCGAAGGAAAAACTGAAAATAAATACATCCAATTCCATATCTCTATCTCTACTATTATTTAAAACAAATCTTTGTCCGTGTTCCTGTGTGTCGGTTTATTCAGTCTCTATGGACCCAGAAACGGCTGAGTTAATTTTTATGAAATTTCACACGAAAGTACTTAATGTGCCTGGCAGTGTTCTTAGAATTTTTGTCGTAATCTCTTCGATAAACATCAGTAATAGATAATCGAAATAACCCGATGTAAGAGGAACTTTGCGATTTTGACCAACAGGGGTGCGTTCGGAATGAATGTTCCTGTTTAAAGCACAATTAAACCATAATACATGACCTATTCATTTTAAACTTAAATTCAAGCCATTATCAACGCATTACCAGTTATGCCAGTCATATAAAATAAACACTTAGTTGTTTAATATAGCAAGTGCGCGTCTGAAATTGAATGTTTCTCTTTAGATTATACTTGGAGCATGATAATCCACTTTTACATTTTAAACTTCACGGCAGTGATTCTATAAAAGAAATACTTTTTAAAGTCAATAGTAGGTTCTCTACAATGCGTTTTAGACTAGGATATATTGTGAATCTAGTCAGCGCAGGAGGCATGTAAAGCTTTCGTTGTGTGCATCGCGATTCGTTCCCAATTAAAATAGGCAATCAATCGATTTGATTGAAAGGGATTTAAGGGATTTTGATGACAATAAATATATGAGAGCGCAAAATATTAATTTCAAGAAACGTCCGATCACCCTTCAAGTGAATACATAAAATCATTTTTTTAAAAATTGCATATATATATATATATATATATATATATATATATATATATATTCACACATACACACATAACATACGCACATGCACACACACACACGCATATATATATATATATATATCAACTATTATATAAACTGAACTTTGCGTGTGTGTCTACGTGTGTAAGATCGTTTATTATGTGATCGAAAACGGACAGGACTCCTTTTATGAAACTTCATACGAATGTACTTTATGCATCTGGCAGTGGTCTTAGATAGCATTGTTTTATGTTTTTGTTTCTGAATGCTTTTGGTAAGTCCCGTAATTGATAATCGAATTGTTTTTGGTAAGTACCAATAATTGATAATCGAAAAAATCCGATGAAAAAAGGATCATGCGAATTTTGCCAAGGTTTACAATTTACGCAATCTATCATCACAAGTAAATTTGAGAAGATTTTATTCCCCAATTATATAAATGCCCTAAATATAAAGTCAGCAGTAGGTTCTTTGATATGACAAGGGCGAGTTCAAAATGAAGGTTACTGTATTAAGCACAATTGTAAGTTAATACTTGGCATTTTCATTTTAAACTTGTGTAAAAGCAATTATAACAGCAGAAGCAATGAGGCCAGACATATAACATCAATACCAGATTTTCTTTATCACAGACTTGCGTTCAAAATGAATGTTTCCATTAAGATCACAATTAAAGCATGATTGAGTTTTGCATTTTAATTTATTTAACCCATTATATTTTGTCATTATTATGGAAAGCCTTTATTAAAGCCATTATGAATAAAACTGATTTTATAAAATAAAGAGTAAGTTCGATAAACATCTATGTAGAGTGCAATGTATTGTGTACAAAATCACTGCAAAGATCTATGTTAACCTTCCTTCAAGAGCATTATAATAAGTCACTTTCTAAACCGCGAAAACAATCGATTTGATTGAAAAATAGACGAGTCCATTGATTTCGATGACAACAAAAGAATAGTAATGTCAAATATTTCTAAATCATCATTCAATCGCGAGCAACTCTCTCTCTCTCTCTCTCTATATATATATATATATATATATAGATATAAATATATATATATATATATATATACACACTTAGTCACCTAAGTTTTGTTAAGAGTATCACACAAGTATCTTGGCGTCGTTGTGTGATACTCTTAAGATGACCGGGGTCACTAAGTATATATATATATATATATATATATATATATATATATATATATATATATATATATATATATATATATATATATATATATATATATATATCCGGTGGGAAGATATCCACAGAATGAAAAGAATTGAATTTAAACAAGGGTCGTTGATAGTGCCTCATCATAAGAGAGCAAGTTATATATTTTTTTTCTGGAAATTTAGTTATATCTTGCTATGATGTGCAGACCGTTTCAATCATATTAAATATAATCAGAACTTAAATGTTCGTCCATTGCCATTCATACCAACTTTTCCCTCCTCAAAATTGAAAAAGTGTGGAACCTTTTTAGCTTTTTTACCTTCATTTTTCTTGCCTGCTTGATACTAATATGATTAAAACGGTTTGCACACCGTAGCAAGATATGACTGCATTTACACACACACAAACACAGATAACACACACACGCACACACAAACACAGATAACACACACACACACACACACACACACACATATATATATATGCATATATATGTATACAAAGTGGCCCGGTATTGAATGATGATTTATAATTTCCGACATTCCTAGTCCTTGTATGATACGCTGGACATGACTTGTGTCACTAAATGCTGAAGTGGGAGGATAAAAGACAAGTAGGAAATGTCTAACAATGAACAAAGAAGAGAAAATGACGAACAAGAAAAATATTTTGCACTCAAAGTAACAATAGCAATCTTTAGCATGCTTAACAACGAGATTCAACGACACTTGACAGGGGCAGTCAATGATATGCTTAAAGAGGGAAAGGCAGTTTCCGGTCAGCCGGAGTGAGGGACTTGAGATCGCAACGCCGACTAGTCAGTTTTTATCGGGAAGTGATTGATGACGCGTGAACAGTTTCAGAGCTGACAATGAGACAGAGATCGAGAAGTGTTGCAAGCTAACAGACGAATAAAACACAGATAGAACCCGGAAAGAACATACACAGTCGTATATATGTGAAACTTTGTGTTTGTCGTTTCTCTGTTCCACGACATTTTTACTTCCATTTCGTGACCTGCGTGCGTTCTTTTGGCAGCCATCAGTGTGATGACACGGCCAGCAAGAACAATAAAGAGATTCAGGTAGTAAACCTAGGACCACAACTTTGGAGTCGGCGGTTGTTGAGGGGGGGGGGTGCCACTCTCGAGCACAATTAGTGGCGTGACCTACTACGCGATCCGGAAAAAACGAGAGAGAAAAGAATATGAACGAAAAAAATCGCAGAAAGAAAGATTGTGAAGACCTGTGAGAAAAAAGAAGAGAAAAATGAAGCGAGAAAAGTTAAAGGAAGAAAAACTATTCGAGGGAGAAAGCAGAAAATAAAACCGAGAAACAAGGAAAAGGCGGGGCAAAATGAAAAAAAGAAAAAACACGCTTACTCTTCTTGTTTTAAGGCTGAAGAGACAAAATCGTCAATTTCAGGCGAATATTTTTTTTCATTTTGAAGAGATATTTTTCTTTTTTTTTTTTGTTTCTTTTTGTTAGTATGCATACACTCATTTTTTTTTTTTTTGCTTCGAAACTAATGTGTGAATAAAGGTGTTTCATTGTGTGGCTCTCTGAGAAACCAAGGCAAAGAGAGAGAGAGAGAGAGAGAGAGAGAGAGAGAGAGAGAGAGACATCAAAAGTGAGAGAGATGTTGCCGCAGGGGTGGTGGTTTTGGAGAAGGCAGTAGGAAAATCAGGTAACAGCGACCGACAATGAAAAAAGAAAGGAGTAGCGGGATGGTGGCAAAGTCAGCAGTGATAGAGAAAAAGAAGAGCGAGGGACGGCAGAGGTTTTCGACTAAAGAAACAAGTGGGGAAGCTTAGTTCGATGAGAGAGAGGGGTTAATCGAAATAGAAACATCGAAAGTGGAAGAGGATTATCGCGCACATGTTATCGAAAGAAAAACAACATTTTTTTTTAATTTTCGAGACCTGTGGCAGTTTCTTTCTTCTTCATTTTCATATTGCTGTAGACTTCGGAAGAGAATAAAGATGCTTTTCCACTTTCAGTTCAGCAATGGATTGTCGAAACACGAACAGGAATGCTAAATAATTGTTTAGCATAAGTCATTGAATTAATGGTGAAAATAATCATTTAAAGTAATTAATACTTGTAGGAAAAAAGAGATGAATAAATAATCGAGATGAGATGGAAATAATTTCGTTTTCTAATTTAACTTTACTTTTGCAAATGATGATCTTGATTGGTGTCCATTGTGTGCAGAAGTTTCGGAGGCATTGTGCCCAAGTTTAAACACGCAACATAAGTAGGCAAACGTTGCGTTTTGAATTATTCATCATTAAGGGCTCTGTATACTCCCAAAAATCTTTTGCCTGAAAATAAATAAATTGCAAAATATTAATTAGTATATAACCCTAAAATGAACTACTAATTTTCTGTTAAAATCAATTTTCAAAAACTCATCATTTTAGGCTGCCATTATTTTTGTAACAACCTAATGGATCCATACATACATACATACATACATACATACATACATACATACATACATACATACATCCATACATACATACATACATACATACATACATACACACGCGCAAACACACACACAAGCAAACACAGATATATATAAAGAGAGACAAATACATTGATAGATAGATATTCTTCCGTCGAGATGTAACAGAAATGGGGACTAGAAAGGGCATATGCGGGTGTTTAACACTCGAACTTCTATTTTGTCGCTCAATTTCTCGCATCCAAATGAGAAATGTTTGTTAAAATGGGGAAACAGATGACCAGCCGGACGGCATTTTCTTTTAATGATACATAGAGAGGAGCGTATGAGTTATTTTTTTCTTGACTCCATATTCTGAGCTTGGTTCCTTTTTTTTTACACAGTGATCACCACTTATCAAGGCCCGGAAGCCATTCAGGGATAAGGGTTATTGCAAGTACATTACGTTAGTGTGGAGATTTGATGAAGTGTTTACTTAAGGGGGCGGTTCATTAGGAATTTGTTTACATTGGACTTGAACACATCCAAGTTGTAGTCAGGTGGGAAGCAGGCAGATGGAACAGAGTTCTACAGGCGTGCAGTTCTAAGAAAGAAGCTTTGTTCATGGAATTCACGTTTTGATTTAGGAAAAGATATAGAGTGGGGGAAATTTTTCACAGTGGATTCAGCTAGACAGGTGTTTTTCGTGAAAGATTGGCGAGGGGGGCCAGAGATTGGAGTTCAGACGAACACCTGCCATGGAAATAACGATAAAACATGGATAAGCTTGCAACGTCTCTTCTGTGGGAGAGAGGTTGCAGGGTAGAGAAAAGGGCATCCCCCACTAAGCCAAAGTCTATTTTGTACTCTGTCAAGGCAGGATAGGCTGTTTTTAGAAGCTCCTGCCCAGATATGACAACAGTATTTCATGCTTGAACGTACTTGGCTTTTATATAGATAGAGAATTGCATCAGTAGTGAGATATCTTTTGGGGCGGTAGAAGGATCCCACCATCTTTCCAGCGACCTTGGCAACAGACTTGATGTACGCGTTCCATTTCAGATCAGGAGTAAAGGTCAAACCCAGAAGCTTGTCAAAACACGGGGGCTCACCCAGACAAGAGCCATCCATCACAATTGATGCCAGATGGGGATCAGAGCGTTGATGATGTTTTGTACGAGTTTTGTGAGCATAACAAACAAGATTCTTAACAGATGCGTAATATACATTCAAACCGTAATTAACGAACATTAGATGATTATTAAGCATCTGACAAAGCAAAACCTGTTTCCAAGTTTTTTGAGCTATTCAGTGACCTCCCAAAACATCGTGCTAGAACGTTACGCACACCTAAAGTATTGGATATCGTTATAGGACCGTTATTTGTTTACATGTAAAGTATTTCTGCCATATCTGGGTTGGTCGATCTGCCAGCAGTCCCTAGCATTTATACAAGATCATGAAAATTCTCGAATTTAATAGGTCTTGCATTATTAACCAAACCCCAACGTCTTTCTCATTGCCGAACTGTTGCATCTCTATTCTTGTTTTACAAGCATTTTAATGAAATGTGCTCCGTCGAACTAAAAACACTTGTACCCGTTCAACGAAAATCCACCCGCCTAAATCGACAAGCAGTAAATTCTCAACTCTACAGATCTCCCTCTACGTCGAAAAGCTTTGGACTCTAATAGTTTCTTGCCCATAACTGCTACATTAGAAGTTCCCTCCCGGGTTCCTGCTTCCCTGCCAGTACTGACATGTAAAATGTTCAAGCTTATTGTTAATAAGAATCCGCCTTCTCGACTCCATACATGACATTTTTGTAGGTTTAGTATCAAATAAGAGTTCCTTCCGTCTAAATTGCATTGTGACTTGTATGTCATGAAAACTATTAAATATATATAATTCGCCGCGTTTATGCTTACCATAAACAAAGCAGAAACGGGGGAGCAAGCTAAATGCAATAACTGGTAGAATCGAATGAAAACTTATATTTCTGTGTACTGACACGGTCGACCTTAGCTCTAAAACGATTTACGAAATAAATTAAGCATGTATCTATTGTGTATAAAGCTGCACCAATCAAGGAACATACTAAATTTCATTTCATATACAATATCTACGGGTATGTGTTCATTCCCCTTATTGGCAGAGTACTTTGTCTTATGATAAATAATTTCCCCTTTAGTTTAAAAGCAAGCTACTTCCGTAAAATGAATCGATATCACAAAAACAATAAATAAAAACATTTAAAATAACTTGTACATAATCACACTCACTCACCCCTCCCCACCCACCCACACATACATATTTACTAGGGAGCCACGATTTATCAAGGCCTGGAGGTGACTCGAAGATAATGGGTAATCAATGTAAGATAGTAGTGTAGTAATCGTTAATGGTGTAAATCTATTGACAGTTCAACAGCAGCTTGTTGACATTGAAGTTGTATTCAACCGGGAAGAATGGCAGCGGAGCTGTATTCCAAAGGCGGGCAGTCGTGGGTTTTTATTCATGAAATCTGGGGTTACATTTAAGCAGATATAGATTCATTTCATCTTAGCAGTAAGCTACTTGACTGAGATTGAAAGACAATCGTAAAGTCAAATTTGTGCTTTTACTTTTTCGTTAAGCATTTGTTGCATTACTATCAAATTGCTAGCTTTTAATGTTTTGGATTTTTTAAACAGTCCCGCATCGAGTAACACTTTTTATTGGTTATAAAGAGATTTTGACGATCATCTATATTTTCATGTTTGCAATTTATTCGTATCGAACGCAAATATTGCTGTTTTTGCTGATTTTCGGCCAAATTTTAACACTTTAACAAACTGTTCTCGTTAGGTTATTTACCTAATTATGTTTAAGTTTAATTCAAAAATATATTCAATAACCAATAAACCCAGATCTAAAATTGCGCGCCGAAATTGGATATTACTGGAATATATTTTTTAAAAATATTTAAGTATTAGGTGAGAATTTCGAATAATTCTTAAAGCGTCAACATTTATAAAACAATTTAAAATATGACATTTTATATTTTTATATTTATTAATCTTTTCGTTCAATTTTATTCAACGCAATTAACATATATTTCAGTTGAATTACCAGCTAATATTAAATGCACATAAATTATCTCCATGCGTGGAAATGATCGCCATTTACATTAATTGCATTTATTTATTTTTAACCACGTTGTTACACTTTCGGAATGTTTTTTGTATGATGGTGATCGAAAACAAATCTAAAAAAGTGATATATATATATATATATATATATATATATATATATATATATATATATATATACATATATATATAATATATATTTGTAGTCGTAGTCATCGACATACAGTCCTGTTTCGTTGTATCACAACTCATGAGTGCCGCTAGACTAGCACCTATCCCAAACCGAGGATCGAATCTGGAACCGGCGTGATGACAGTCGGCAGTTCTACCCCTTGACTACGGAAGCGGTGCCCGTAACTAATCTGTCCGAATGCCTATTTAAATAAACATCCGTCCGCCACTTGTAAAATGCTCAAACGTTTGTTTGTAAACAAACACCGAGCTTCGCATTTTTCAGCCTAATTAAGTAGCGAGTGAGATTATTTACGAGAGTGCTCAACCCAAAGAGGGGGGCTTTATAATATATATATATATATATATATATATATATATATATATATATATATATATATATAAACGAGGTACATTTAATAAATTTTCAAACTTTTTCGTAGGCACAATTTTATTGATAGTACACACATGAAAATTTACTCACATTCAAAATAATATTCCTCGACTGCAATGTGCTTTCTGTATCATTCAAACAACTTCTTGAAGGTCCCATGGAAGTCATCTTGTGTGAGCGTGTCAGTTACCATCGTTGCAGCCTCTGTAAAATCCTCAATTTTCCCATAACGACAGCCGCTTAGGTTTTCTTTGAGTTTAGGGAATAACCGAAAGCAACAGGAAGCAAGTACTGGACCATATTAGAGTGAAAAATTGTTTTAATGCCCATTTTTGGTTAAATAGTCTGTGATTAAGATGAAGTTGTGGACTAGTGCATAATGTTGGTGGGAATGCTGCTAACCAGATTTGAAGAATGCTGCCATCTTTTGATATAATGTCTTCCATGAACTCCCTTAAAACCGCAACATAATACTCCTTGTTGACTGTCGGTCTACTAGACAACAGGGCATGTAAATCGTGTAGAAAGCATCTTGGTGCGTTGGAAAGCATAAGTAATGTGGTTGATCGTAAATATGAGAGTTAAAGACAAACTAGTTATATAGAAAAAGATAATTTACAAAATTCAGAGACGTGTCATGATTTCATTACAGTGGATGTGTCTATTAAATGCTTCTTTAAAGACCCTAGGAAATAATCAACGATTCACGAAATTAAAATAAGAATTCGAAGAATGGAGGTAAAAACGTTAAATAATTCCTTTTGAAAATAGTCGCATATTAATGAAGGCTGATTGTATATTAATAGAGTTTTAATCAGGACTCAGTATGCTTACATAATTATAATTATGGAATTTTCTTTTTTAACTTGAGTTCATTTTCAACGCGATTTTTCGATTTGTGCTTCATATAAAGTATCCCTGTTAATTTATTTGGATTTTTAAAACAAATCTTTAATAGACAGATCCACTGTAATGAAAACATGGTACGGCTCTGACATTTTGAATGTATAATTTAAAAAAATTAATTCACATATATATATATGTATATATATATATATATATATACATATATATACATATATATATATATACATATATATATACATATATATATACATATATATACATATATATACATATATATATACATATATATATACATATATATATATATATATATATATATATATATATATATATGGGGGTGTGTATGTCTGTGTGTGTCTGTGTGCTATGTAGTAAATATATGTTTTACTAATTCGTATTCTTTTCTTTTACTTTAAACCATTTGATTTAGGAACTGTTTGTAAGAAAAATACTGTTAAGTAACCCCAGGATGCTAACGATTTTTTACTTGAATTTATGTTATACATGCTATTTTCATTTAAGACACAACTCTTTAACATTATTATATTATTTCCTTGAACAACTCTCTACGGACAATATATCTCAGTGTGGGCAATACCAGTGAATAACGCAACAATATGTATATAAACGTGAATATTCGTGTATTATATAATTCGGTATACTTGCAAAACAGTAAAATAAGTTTGACTTGTTAACAAGATTACAAGATATTAGGCAGAGTTAACATTATTCACGCTGAGATTTCTCAGGACAAATATGGATTAAGTCTTTAAAATAATTGCAATGTATTCAAATTATAGAAATGAAATTATTTTTATTTTACATCGATATTTTCATTAATTAAACAAAAATTAGCCAACAGAAAACGCATTGTATATGTTTAAACATTAAAATATTTTTTATTATAATTATATCATTGTTAAAAGTAAAAAAATATTTGTATAAATACTGATTCATTCTGCATCTGGATACCAATTTACTGTTTAATATATATATTTTCAAAGCAAGTATTTAAAAAAAAATACCGGAGTAACAGTTATTTCTTTCATGAAGTAATATTCAAATGTTATCTTTAACTTTTTACAAGGCAAATATGTTCAGCGTAGCTATATTTATAATTAGCTCTGGCAGATGAAAAAATGTGATTAAGTTAGTGATTAGAGAAGTTCTTGATTCTAATTTACCTAAACAAAATAATATTTTAAACGTCATTAGAGCGACAGAAGAGTAGAGGAGATCGTAAAAATACCGATTAATAGGTTCAAAAGGAGAACGACAAAAATAAATACAAACAGAGAAATTCAAAGCAAGATATATAAGTGGATGGCTAAATTTTAACGTCTCTCAAAAGTAATGCAAGTTTTTTTCATATAATTTTTTCTAGAATAGAATAGCGTAAGTTAACACATTCGATTCTATCAGCACTTTTTCAAATTTTAGTTTCTTATAAGAATCTCTGTATATAGAGATATCAAATCCATCATCGTTATAATTCTGCAGACGATTTTTCTGATTAAGAGAAGTGAAATATTATTTTGAATGCCAACTTAAAGTAAGTCTTCTTGATAAGGCGTGTCTTCATTTGGCTTTATCTCCAGACTGTGTTCCTTCACTTTGAGATAGGGTTCAATTTACTGTGAGCTGCTTGAGTCGCCCTTACGAGAGAAATGCGGACGATACTGCCCAAACACGTTTTGTAGAACATAGGTTTCTCCCTTTAGGATGTTGCCTTTTCAAATCCCAGTTTCTTACTTTTGCCGTGAGAGGGAATTTAATAATATGATGGGTGTTCGCAGATGCAATGTATTATTTTATATTTTACTAAAAAATACTTATGGTACTACGATTCGACTTAGGTACATCATTGATAGATTTACAAGACCTTTAAGACATGACAGGTCAATAGAACATTTCAATATAAAAATGATCAATATATCTGCGATTATATTTTTATTACTTCTTATTTCCTAATTTTTACGAATTTCTTACTTATTCTTTCTCTGGTTATTTACTAATAATCAAAGTTTTATTTCGTATTTGTACACAATATTTTTGTTTCAATTCTGTTCGTCCCTGTCTATTTCGACATTTCCTTTAGAAAAAAAGATTTATCTTTGAATCCTATTTTTCTGAATAGTCCGGCCTTGAATGCTGAAAAGGATATGTGTTTTTTTAAGTTTCGTATTTTCAATGCGTTCATTGAAATTTTATAAATCCTGAATTCTATGCAAGAATTTGTATTTTATCTTTTTTTGTAAAATTCTTACCTAATGTTCTGTTTTCTTTTTTAAAAATATTTCTCTTAAGTTTTATTTTTAACGAGCCATTTACTTATTCAACCTAATTCATTCATTATTGACAACACGCGATCAAAAATCGCAATATAACGACATTAAATTGTTTCAATTGTATTTTTCTATATAATTGTATGTTTTATGTGTATAGCATTAACTACGGCTAATATTACGTTATTTATATGATCCTTAACGATAAGAGAAGTAAATAAACTATTTTGGAAATATTTTATGAAGTATTTCTAGGTGGGTGTTGCTTTATGTTTCACGGCTACTGCCCTAGATTCGATATCCGGACGTGTGTTAATGCCATGACCGCCGTATTATTGTCATCTTCCAATTACTTAGTACAAACGATAGTCTTGATTGTTGAAAGCGATTTATTTAAAAAAGAAAACCATCGACCCATACATTTCCGAATTCATAGGGAATGAACTCACATAGACACACACAGGCACACGCGGACAACGTTTCTTTTTATATAATAGTAGAGAAATAGATTTTTAATTGAATTTAAATGTAGAAATATATAAAAAATAAAACGATTAAAAATTATATGATTTACGCCAGAGAATATTTAGCTGACAATTATCATTACGTTAAATGAAAGAATATCTATTGATTAAACGGTGTTTTTTACAATTCTTAGTGAAATATTAACCTACATTTATGTTTTATCTATTTAAAAATATGTGACAGGCAAGACCACTTCTATTAGGGGAAGAACTGAGACAATATTGGTATTAATATTATTAAACCTTCCGCGCCATGACTTAAAAATTTCTAGGTTGGTATCTGAAGAAGCGTTTAATCCACTAGAAATGATGAACCGTCCGTCTTCCTTATGACATGCATCTAATAGAAAGATCTTGTATAGGAAGACATGTTTTATTTCAGAAGAGTTTCCGATGGTAAGCTATTCTGTACAATTTCAGGAAATGAAGAATGTTCTCTAGGCAGCTGTTCTGTACAGGTTCTGGACTTTATAATTTTGCAGCCAAAGAACAAAAATCATCACGTGTTGACACGACAAAATTAGGATAATTTATTTTCCAAAACAATAACAAGATTTTCAAACAAAATTTGGTACAAGGCCAACAGTTTGGAGACTGGGGGGAAAGACCAGTCCTGACTAACTACTGCGACCTAAGCTAACCAAGCTAGATCCTGCTTTCACACTACTCGCACAACAATACCGCATTTATACTATAAATCTATCAATATATAATTTCTGCTTCGATCACCAAAATCTCATACTCTGGCTTATTTTATGAAATATAATTTTATACAGTATGTGAAATGGGTGAGTTGGAAATGAATGAAGAAGAGAAAGTTATGTTTACAATAAAAAGAAAGAAAAAGTTATTTGTATATAAAAGACAACTTTTACAAAATTCTGTCAGATATACTGATTTGCAAGTCGAAAAAGGTGATGCGGGTCCGATCGCTTTATTACTAATACCACTTACGAAAACATCGCAAGTGATCCCTCATCCCTCGCAAATCGCATGGTTTGCCATCTAGTTTGGGTCGGAAAAAATGGGGCCTAATGATACGTCTCACACACTAGCTAAGTTATGAACTTGAATTGTTAAAAAATAAAAAAAAGCTAAACTATGACTTTGTGAAACATGTCAAAGCTGACGTTTGTTTATGGAACCCAAAATTATCTAGCCAAAGCACGCCCAAATACCACTGGTCTTGCACCACTTAGGCGACAGACACGCACAAACGACACCCACCTTTCAAGAAAGTTAAACGAAGAGAGTCTAACCCTCTTCGCCCTAATAAAACGTTAAAACGGAAGATTCGAACAAGGTTGAGAGGAGTAAAATCCTCAGCTCCATGAACTACTTCAATGCAAGTTTTCGATATCACCCCCTATCACTCTCAGCAGTGGACGACATATTTGAATTCTAAGCCCATCAATTGCCAGGACCCATTGATGGGTTCCAGGCTGAAAGATGGCAGGTTCCTGATGCGAGCCACAAGCCCTGCAACAAACTCACTCAGCGACACACCGATGCGGCAATAGCAGAAGGTGTGATTTAAAGTCTCATCATCGTCACTACACTGTTTACAAATAGGCGAACTTGCCAACCCAGCTCAGTGAACTCTCTTACTAACCAAGAGAACATGTCAGGTTACCATCCGGGCACAGGGTAGCTCGTCGTTAGTGAAAGATCTTGACCCTGCCCCCTAAGGTCAAATCGAGTTACACTGCCATTTCGTCAAAGCGAGTCCCTCAATATTATCATCGCCAACGAATACCTGATAAAATGCCTTTTGAGACAACAGCAGGTTGTCAAAGAAGCGTTCTGTCACCCTTAATAGTTATAAAGCGCGACAACACTCCCGATAGAAGGGACACTCGCCTGGAAAACACCCGTGTGCCCCCCTAATCAGAGTGCATACTTCTTAAGGCCGGGAAGGATTTCTTAGTGTCTTATTTCCGGAAGCCACCATTTCCATCAACTTGTGTACACATTCAATCTAAGAAGTACAGGCGAAGCGTGTCTTTACGAATCTCCACATTTGGAATACCCAAACCTTCCTCAGAAAGATGGGGATAACAGAACTCGCGACGGACCATATGAACCTTCTCAAGCAATAAGAAATTAAACAGGGGGCGTTCCAAATGGAGCAGTGTATCCGACGGAAGTGGAAGAATTGAAAGCTAGTATATGAAGATTGGATATATGTGTGAAACACGCACTTCTGCTCTCCCCTTTAACGAAAGAGTTCTGCAGATCCACCAACTAGCGGCAGCTCGTACCGCTTTCAAGATTTCTGATCAATTTTTCTCCAACCGACGATCCGGACCGAACCAGGTACCGAGTATATTGCACGGCCCGTCCCTCCAGCTAAAGGGCCCCTGAAGTAAGACTCTCCTACAAGCACCAATGCGCAAGTTACAGGATTTGTCGTAGTTAATTTTGACCCTGCTACTGTCTCATACAATTTTATTTCTACACAGGGTAGCGTCTACTTACCCAGTTTATTAGGGGAGAAGGCGGTGTTCCAACACGTAGGGGAAAACTCCTAAGTGTTTTCCCGCTCTTTTCTTCGGGTTTGGTTGAGGTCGCCTTTGGGGGCACGCCATGATGATGAGCCTTACGTCGCTACACGCGTAAGAAAGCGGCCGCTTCCCGCAACGGTGATAGAGAGTTTCTCGTCGCCCACATCCGAATGATAAGGGATTTTAGTAAACCTCTCTTTTTCAAGTAAAATATAAACGTAAAAAGCCTTGGTCTTCCTCATTTCATACGACCACTATTTCACAAAATTTAAGGAGGAATGCACTAAGGTGCTTACCCTCCACGGGGGCATGGCAGATAACGACTGTTGTTCTTCGTTTTCTCATATATTCAGTAGGTAAAATGTACTCTGACGTAATAATCTTCACACACTCGTCTTCAGTTGAAAAAAAAAGGATATTTCAGGTATTATACCCTTTGCATTTTATAGTACGTTGGGTCTATGCCCTATTGTCGCCAGCAGCTTGTAAGAGCTTGCTCGAATGATTTATTTGGTCTTCCTGTTGACCACGAAGGCGAAAAAGCTTTTTGATAATACTTTCAACCTTTGGTAACTCGACGAGTAATCCATTGTCAACCACAAATTGGCCGTATATTGTAGCATTAATCATTACGTTGGGCGGTTAGTTCCATAGGAAATTATTTGGGGTGGAAAGAGTGGCATCCGTCCCTGTTTCAGTAAAGTCCATTGAAGGCAACGTATGACCTGCCACAGCCATAGCCAAATACCGGTTAAAATGTTAAATAGCGTTAAATAATACAAATAATATAAACAATAAAATTTAATATATAAATAAAAAAACAAAAACAACCCATAAAAACAATAACGACGGCGACGTAAAAAGAAATACTTTTAAAAAATAATTCATAATAAATTAATATTGGGGGGGCTTCTTGATTTTCTTAATACTTAATGCTATACTTTAATTCATTTTAAATAGCAATGGGCATGTTCAGCTCTGTTTAAATTCTTCACTGTTGGCATTGATAATTTTTGTGATACTTTTGTTATTGTGTAACATATGTCAGGCCTCGTAGCAGTCAATTAGTGTTATGTAAAAAGGGGCAGATCCCAGTAAATAAATAAGTAAATTTGAAAATCATATGTGGAAAATTACCGTACAAAAGGAATATATCACGGCCGGTCTTGATATTTATTTAGCTTTATTTATCTATAAATGTGAAGAAATTCGAACCAAATTCATGTATTCCGCTGTAATTTGGTTTTCTACCCAAGAAAGCTTCATGTTGAGGTCAATTAGTTTTGGGGAAATTTTAAAAAGTGCCCGCAATGATCGTTAAGCTGTTTCGTTTTTGTGGGGCGAATTAGGGGCGTTTTTTCATGTTTAATACGGTAATAAATTAATAAATGTTAAAAGTCCTTATCAGTGAATTATGCACCATTGTCGGAGCGAATATATTTTACTGCACTGTAAGACACCATGCTAGCTAAATATTTTTACTTAGTAGCAAAATATCAGATTTTTACTTTTAAGAAATATACAATTATTAAACCGAAGTAATCGTATACAACATTTAATGCATACCTGAAGTTTTCTCTACCGTTCTAGTCATAATGTTACATTGACAGGATTTTTGTGGCCTTCTTGTTTTGGTATATTATCATTTTATCTTGTGTACAAACGTGGCAGTTTGCTATTTTTTAAAGTTTCTATTTTCATTTCGTTAACACCCGTCGGCAACGTTTTCATATGTGGAATATTGTAGTGCCCAAAATTATTATACCATGTCTGTAAATCCTGGCAGGCGGTTTTTGATGGGAGTACAGTGTTGAAATAATATAGTATTGCATTTTCTTTAATATCGAATACAGTTCTAATGGGGTACACCAGTTTTTATTTATCCGGGCTAAATTTATATTTGAACCTGGTTTAGTGACGGCTTGTACGGAAAATGTATTTTGTTTCAATTGCGGGTTTAGAAGCGCATTTAAATTTGACTTTTATTATTCCTTAGCGAGATTTTAGCATCGCCTCTCCTCAAAATGATATCGTTTACTCAACTGCCGTTGGTTAGTTCTACAAAGTGACTGTGAGAGTTTAATTTGGAATCAACATTGAAAAAATCCGATTCCTTTGTAATTACATGTCATTGCACCACAATCGACAGGAATCCTGTTAGTTAGTTGAAGTATCAAATTTACATAAAAATAAAAAGATATGTTTGCAAACGGACCTCTCCTCTCTTTTAACAGAGTATATCTTGTAGCTCTTGTGATTGGGTCCCTCACAATCATAGCAAATAATGTTCTGTTCCTTTCATAGGAAAAATGTTTTTGGAAAAGTTGTGGTTTTTATTCGAGGTAAAGTTATAATTTATTTTTGATCTTTTTAAATAGGCATTTTTAAATTTCACGATATTTGTTAGTTCGTTTATTTTTATCTGTTATTTTCTCAGTATCCCTGAAACGTCTAAATGTTACCTTGAACTGACAAAGTCATATGTTTTTCTTTTTGAGTTATCACGGTGATAAACGGCTTAAAATTAAGCCGCAACCTTTTAAGGGCCGTGGAAATTTACAGAATGCCATTAATAATTGCGCTAGACATTTTTAATGGATTTGCTGTTGTTACGGTCCTTATAATATAATCTGTAATCGTCCCGATGTCTGTATGTGTAAGAGATATCAGTTCGGTATTTAAACAGATAATTTTGGATTTTCCTTTCGATAAATAATGCTCTCTTACTTTGTTAAATGCTTTGCAGCCATCGTTCAAAGCTCGTCGCATTACTAGAGATAACCTTCTATAATCTAAGCACTGTATTAATTCCGCAAAGACATTTGCATTTTTTCAATAAACTCAGGGTCGTTTCTGTGTTCAGGTTGTGCATAAAATAATTGGGCATTATTTGGATTCGTAAATATCCCCCAAAAATATCCTTGCCACGACTCAAAGTTTGATTCTGATCCATCGATGTAAAGTCATCCGTCGGATCCATAAACTCTTGAATTGAAATGGATGCTTAATTTCAAAAGAGTTTCCGGTGATTAACTATTCTATAAAAGCCCTGGAAATGAGGAATTTTCAGAGGGCAGCTGTTCTGTATAGGTTCTGGACTTTATATTTTTGCAGCCAAAGAGCAAGAGTTGACATAAAAAATCATGTGCTGGAATATAAAACAATTTAATTTTTATGGAGCAATTCTGTTTTCAGATTGGTTAATAGCAGAACATCAATTAATTTGTTTTGTCAGTTCGTATCGGCGGCGTTTATAAATAGACTCTCTCAACTTTCAGGGAGCATAGCCCCATTATGTATCAAAAACAAGGTAATATGTAAAACCTCAGGTCTACTGTCTGTTCTGTCTCGTAGAACCCATTGCACCGATTGAGCTTAGCAGTCGTACTAAAAAGTGTGGTTGCATTTGGACAAAGATTTCATCACTATAAACAAATAATCTCTATGGATTTCCGAACTATTATTGTGTTTTGGCCAACCGCGTACGTGAAAAGCGCCATCACCATCATTAAACCTGTATTATTAAAAATGTATTATTCTCATAGTGTCACAAGTAAGCATGGCATAATGCAGAAGTGGTTATACCCCCCTTTTTTCTTTTATATTATATATATATTAGTCAGACACTCCGTCATACCCCACCCTGTCTATCGAGATATTCGGCATGCGACAATATCCGCGCGTAAAACCATGAGTGGAAATCAGCAAGACACCTCTATTCCAATTACCTATCGAAACATTCGCAGGCGAAAACACCACGCGTCAAAATATGAGCAGAAGTTTGCCAGACATCCCACCTCCCACCAATGAAAAAGCGCGCGAAAAAATCTATTTGGCGCGAATCACGGGGAAGTACAGAGAACAAAAAAGTCAGTTGGACAATACGGGCGAAAGCGACCATATCGTTATGACACTTTCTACAAAATGTGAGTAATTGCAAAGAGAAATTGCATAGGGGAGCCGATTGTCCACTCAAATTACATCTTTCCATCGAGCCAAAAAGCAATGTATAAAAACTATTGACGTACTTTGGCGCATATATATTGAGACGAGCCATCTCTCCAAGTATGGAAGGAGTTCAAAGATTGATCGTCGAGTCATCTACATGTCGGTTGTTTAAAAGAAACCCCCGTGAATGAATAAATATTGAACAGTATCGAATCGCATGCGGCGAGGTCGGATCGTCGCAATACCATAAACAGTGGAATAATAACTTTTCTTGGATACTTGCTCATCCTATCAACTGAGTACTTTACATCTACCCTCTCACTCAATCACCCATCCTATTTCATCCGTATTGACTTACAGAATTGATTTTTTTAAATTACGAATATTTTTGTTTGCCTTATATGACCTACGATAAAAGAGAGAATAATAAAAAAAATAAGCATAGAAAAGAGGCAGTGTTTATTTGGACAGGTTTTCCTTGTCGTTGTCCCCACCTTCTTGACCCGTTGAGCACTATCTGCCTGTTATTATTATTTTTTGTTTATTAAATTTTAATGTATAATAAAATATGTATATAATGTTCATATATGACCGTATTGGTTCGCAATTTCATTACTTTGTATTTCATTCACCGTGAATCTCGTTGAGGTATTCCACGATGGCAATACTCATTAGAATCTGGATGAAGTGCTATTTGGCCGTAATAATTTCCCGACCGACAAGTTACATTTTTTTATACGATATAGTTTCGGTGATAAATTCCTTTTGGGGATTACTCAACCGGGACGTACTGTCGCATGCGGGTAATCCGAGATCAGTTATACACCAAGTATACGCTTGGATAAATACCGTCGTTGGAATACCTGAGTATTTTGCACGGAGGAATAAAGAAAAATGACGAACACAGACACAAGAAAAATGAATTAATTATAATAGAAATCAAACTAGATTTAGAGGTTAGGACATCCATGAGAAAAAGCAAGTTTATAAGAGTACTCGCAAAGCAAATGGTGTAAAACGATATCTCTAGTGAATAAATGCTGGAGGAATTACCAGCGGAGACGACAAGCATGACATATGATCAGGTCAAGCTTGAAAAAAAACTAGAATAATGGATAGAATGGATTATAGAGTAATCTTGAAGCGAGCAAGAGATTAGAATAAGCGAGTAGCGTATTTATTATAGAGACAATACTCTATGGATTATTATATTGTACTTAATATATAATAGTAAGTAAAATGAAAAATATGACTTGGGTACCATCAGCCAGAATCAAATCCAAAATATACAACACTACAGCCTCATTCCTTAGTTTCTGAGGCCTTACATATAAAATATAAAGTAGTTTAAATATAACGCTGTTATATATATATATATATATATATATATATATATATATATATATATATTTATATATAAGTTAAATTCTCTTGACAAAGGTACAGAAAGGAATTTGGTATAAACTTTTCGCACTCACACCGACAAATTCACTTTTATACACACGCACACACACATACACACACACACACACACATATATATATATATATATATATATATATATATATATATATATATATATATATATATATATATGAATATCTATGCATGCATATCTGTGTACTAGAATGTTTTCATTTTTTATTTTACACAATTTTACAGAATACATACAGAATGTAAAAACTGTGCATGAATAGAATTTAGCGTACAATTAAATAAAACTAATTATATAAGATACAATAAAATAAACACTTAGTATCTCTCGTTTAACAAATCAATATGTAAATTAGTTAATCTTCCTGTAGTCCATAGTTCGCAATTTATGGCTGAGTATATTAAGTTATTTTTATCATTGTTTTTCTATGTACAAAAGTAGGCTTTTAATATTAATATCAGAGCGAGAAAAAAGCTCAGTTTTAAAGGTAGACAGATATATTTGGATTTTATTTGTTTTACTTATAGGTGTGTGTACATATAGTTTTTGTTGGGGTACATATCCTATTTTTTGTTATTTTCTTTGTGGTATATATTTTTAAGCTGCGATAAAATTTTATATTGGTCGCCTCCACGAGTGCTGATTATCTCTGTCTAGAATGTCTGCTTTTTCATTGAATTGTATACCAACATGGCTTGATATGTTGGAGTCAAAAGAAACTATTAATCTGAATTGGCGAAAATTTATAATATAAAAATGATAAATTGTAAAACTTAGTTTAAATAGTTTGATGCGAATTAGATTTTATATATTAGAAGAACATTGCGTAATGGTAAAATAAATTCAATATATCAAATTCATGAACATTTGATTATATTCAAGGAGATTTTCGAATTAACACAACGCAAAGTTTAGAATCTAACCCACTTGAAACTAATACCATTTATTCCCTTTGGTTAAACTACGATATCAGTTCGTATAATACGGAATGCTGTTGTATACTGCTGCTCTTCTTAAAATAATAAGGACAACTACTAAAACAAAATTAAGTTAATGGTATTTTTTTTGTTTGCATATAAATGGAGTTGAAAATTGTTACAACGTTAATCTCTCGAATTCGCAAGCCAGGTGGCATTTGTCGATGAAAAGTGTCTATTAAAATTATTTTTAGACAGCTACGTATATTTGAATTAAACGTTTACTGCAGGATGCCACCTCTGCATTTAATGTAACAAGACATTTTTCCTGACAGGATAATCTGGTGTGTATTGCTTATTTTGCAAACTAATATATTTATTACGTTTCTATGTACAGGATTCTGTAGTTATCTGCAGCCAATTTTTATTATTCGTAAACGAGCTTTATCAATCAGTATAGATTCCTTCTGACATATTTGTGTTTGCTCTACCATATACCAAAAAGTTGTATAAATCTGCAAAAGACTGAGTAATTAGTCATGTTGTACATTTCCGACTGCTCCTTACGTATCATTAATTCAGATGATCCAAACAAGAGTGTTTATAACTTGATATACCTCTGTATCTTTTAATCTTTTATATATGTCTTCTCATTCTACGTGAACGGTAGCATTAGAAGTTCTAACGATATTGTGTAATTTCCAGATTAAAATAGTCTGTAATCAGAACAAATTCCCAAACTGTTTTGTTGTTTTCTTTTAACTGGGAAAAATCAGTTACTTTTTATTTAACTTGGATGACGTACTAAGATAAAAATATGAATTCAAATATTGTGTAACATTCGGAAGAAGGGGATCCTACATCATAAATCACGACTAAAATGATTAGTAAATAATATTCATAAATATAAAAAAAATCTCTTGTGAAACTTCTTTTCGGTAAATCTTGGAGAATATGCAGACGAATATTTAAATAATAGCAGGCTGCCCGGCATTGCCCAGTCGTAAAATACGCTTAAATATTATATTTTTATTAATGCAGATTTCGTATTTATCATTACATCATATTGGACTCAAAATATAATAATGATTTAAAAAGTTAAAATAAAAAGCAATGACTCGTGATCCATCACCGGGAATCGAAATCAAAACATTTAACTCACGATTTACTTTTTCGTTGGACATTTATTTCTGACCTATCAAGATATGTTTGCTGCAAAGCTAAAATCTAACACGTGAACCAATAGCTACTACGCTACGCATGCATATTTGTAATTCCATCGTTCGACCTTTACCTGGCAAATAACATTTAAAAAATCACTTTTGTACCAATTTTCCCTGGCTAAACCACAAATATGATATTTCGCATGGGGTCGAATACTCTATATGCAATGTTCGATGAGTTAGCAAAAAGTAAAGGTTAAACTCACTAAATATCAAAATAAAAAGCTGTTAAGCCCAACATCCCAAGGAAGAACAACCAATGTCACCTAAGATGACAATAGTGATAATAACGACTGTGAGTTCATGGCCATGAACGATTCTGATGACGACGATGTACCAGATGACGGGCAAGTAGAAGGTGATTTCATGACAGTCAACAAGAGTAGCAAGAAAACCAGAAGTCCATGTAATTGATGGTGAGGAACCTGAGAGTGTCCCCCTGAAGAAAATTCACGGTTGAAGCCCCATGGCTGGAAAACAAGCTTACAGTATCGACCCTGATAATGACCCATCATTCGATAGACAACTATTATGAAAAAAAGGAAAAAAGAAACTACCCTCACTAAAGAAATTGCTTTAAAGTGAAAGCTAATCCAACCAATTTGCCTCCACTTGTGACCAGAAAAATTCAGTCTTTCATAAACTGGAATGTTACTTCATCATCATGGTTGATGTTTTTTATTTTTTTATTTTACAAATATATAATTAGATGTCACACATGGACTGTAAAATGTGAACCTATATTTTTTCTGAAATTTAAATTTTTTTTTTTATTTTTTATTATTTGTAGAAATATCATCTTTTTCTTTCTTTCAAGCTGAAAGGAAGGTTCAACTAATTGTATACATTGGGTAAATTAAACTTTTCTAACGCCGTTTTTCAAGTGCTTTAACAATGTGGTAGATATATTATAGAAACATTCAAATTGTACATGACAAAAGGTAAATGTTCTCAATATAACACCAGCAGACATTAGATAACGTTACCACGGGAGACAACAGGTCCAAAATCTGAAACGTTGATCCTCTTACTCCATCCCCTTCTACGATAAAATAGAATTTTCTGTCAAAATATTCTTTCGCAATATCAGATTGATTTAAAAACAGTCTGAATATCCTTACACACATACATATATATATATATATATATATATATATATATATATATGAGTATTATTATCGAGTTGCATATATGCGCATTATTAACGATCTAAATATGTGTGCATTTTTACGTAGTTAACATCGTCTCTCTATATAAAGTATTTAAAGTTCGTGTATGTGTGTCTGCTTGTACATTTCTCCTACAGCCCACACCACTGCACACATCATGACCAAACCTGGCATGACGATCCCTTACTTAAGGATCCTGCAACCATTTTCCAATGAAAAGGTCAAAGGTCAAGGTAATAGACTATGTGTATATCATCTCATAACTTCTCGCCACTAGATCGATCATGACCAAACCTGACATGACGATGGTCTCTGATCGAATAATGGTGCACACTATTTGTTAAGGTTAAGGACAAAGCTTAAGGCCATATTTGGTGCGACTCTTTATGAACTTCATCATCTTGGAATGGTGCACACCAAGTGTAGGCCGCCACCATCCTGGGGGCCGCCACCATGGCGATTTTGTAGATCTTGATCAGATTTTTGATAAAAACGCGTGTTGTGATATTAAAGCAATGTTTACCAATGTGGTTTGTGTAATCATTTCAATTTTTATGTGTAACGATATGAGTGTCAACTTTGATATAACCTATTTGCTTTAAAGACCATATTCTGATTTCAGTAACTTCAGAAGATAGTTTAAAAATTTTAAACACCTAAAGCAATAGTGGTTCTTACAAAATCCACTTACTGCAAGGATGCCCGCGAAACGAAGCGCGGGTATGTTTGCTAGTATTTTATAAAGTACAGTACAGCAGTTTCAAAACGATAGCCTTTTAAATGTATTAGGTTAGTGAATTTTACCCGGATCTCACTTGTAAATTTCCGTAAAAAATTGGTTAAAAATACATTATTTAAATAAAACATTAATTTTAATAATAATGTGATACATGCTGTCTATTCGAAGTTAATACTTGAATATATACATATATTTTTTTGAATACGATAAATAATGGAGAGAGAGAGAGAGAGACAGAGAGAGAGAGAGGGAAACAGAGATGGCTTCCTTCAGTTTTGACAGACTATAGATACCCACTGTAAGGATGCCTGCGCGTGAAACTTTTGTAGCAAGAGTTGCGCAATCACCAACAACGCCTCTCCTGAGTCGACATTGTCAAATACCAGTGGCAAGGGGAGGTTTAGGACGACTCGAAAAACAATGCCGAGATAAGCACATACAACGCACTGAATTCCCAAATGGTCAACCATCTGGTACGAGCAAAGCTCAACGTTACTTAACTTCAGTGATCTGACGAGAACCGGTGTGTCAACGTGATTATGATTTACTAATATATATATATATATATATATATATATATATATATATATATATATATATATATGTGTGTGTGTGTGTGTGTGTGTCTATCTGTGTCTGTGTCTGTGTGAGTGGTTGTGTGTGTGAAATATTAATCGCGTCGTGTTTATTACATTAGAAATTCTAGACAAATAAATTTTCGATAAAACTCATTGATGTTGTTGAATAAATTACTAAGGCTTTTTCCCGAGAATCAGAGTTTCAAATATTTGTTCAACGTTTCAACAGAATTACATGAGAGATTAGAAGAAATGCATACTGAATTAAATCAGACTGTATAACTACTAACTCAGAAATAATAAGAAAGAAGAGATCTACAAAATTACATTTGCATATACTAACTCTACTGCTATTGCAAGTAGTCATAATATTAATAAAATACTAAAAATAAATTGTATAAAATAAAATATTACACGTTACATCCAGATTTTAATAATATAGCCCTATACAGTAGACCCCCGCGATACTGCATTAAAAATTAGTAACGAAATGCAGTACAGTATATAATACACATGTATATAATCAATAATAAGAAAATAACACTGAAAAGCGGAGCACAACTGCAACCAGTGGTTAATAAAACATCATATCCCACATCGTAGCTTTAAAAAAAAATGTATCCTAGATCCATCTTATCCCGGGTTTTTACTGTATTCAATTTCGAGAGACTACACTGAGAGTTTTTAGTTTAGCATATGGTTGAGGATATACGTGCGTGAAAATCTTCACCTACATATATCCTTAAGCTATATTGCATATGTGCAGTGGCAAGGACGATTTGAAGATCATTGTGACTTGAACAGAGTAGTGTCGTTTCGAAATTTCTTCTACCAGACTAGTGATGCTATGAACATTTAAAGGACAATTTTTCCTGATTAATCTCTAACAGAAGAAAACATAATACTCGCTTAATTTTTACATTAATATTAGTGAAAGTGATAAGATAAACCTGACAGAACTAAACCCCTACGCGCCGAGTCCAAAATCCTACGATTTCCAACATTTGAAAGGCAACTGAATTGTTCAAATCTAAAATGAATTTCAGTTTTATCTTAAACCTTTTGTCTTGTGAATTCGCGACGTATCCTAAAATCGAAATCGGCATACATATTCTAGATATGGTGTATAGCTTCATTAGTTCTTCAGTTTTTAATCATCGTATGGAGACATAAAATCTATGCAAACCGTTCTAGCTGAAAAAATATTTTACAGCCGACGAGTATTTTTCAAGTATATAACTATAAAATAGGTATCCAAATGTACATGACGATGTAAAAACTGCAATATGTATGCAGTATATATAGCAAGGCCTGAGACAACCAAGCCGGTGTTAAAATACAATCAATTTTCTTTTTTATTAACTGAGCGAAGTCATTTGATTACAAGGTTTATTTAATTAATAAAAGTGTGTTATATTATTTTAGAAGAGGTTTGCGTTACACAAAGTGGAAACTCATATATGTATTGACACGATAACCTATACGGAAAGTATATACACACGGAGATATCATTAGCCATTAGGTTTATTGTTTTACAACTAATCAGTGTGACTAGATATATCAAAATGAATCCATTTCTAATCAAATATCAGACCTTTAGTTATCAGCAACTAGTTTTGAATGCCTTAACATTTGAACAAACATACCCAGTAGTAGAAACCGAACAAAGGTAAGCTCTCGGATATTGAGCAGACAGGGTATAATGGGTTTTATGGAACTAAGTCAATCAGTAATGCCTATAA
Organism: Euprymna scolopes; assembly: GCF_053919585.1. NCBI lineage: Eukaryota > Metazoa > Mollusca > Cephalopoda > Sepiida > Sepiolidae > Euprymna > Euprymna scolopes. Next base: position 120,222,426 of record NC_136484.1, on the reverse strand, counting down.
AATCTACTAATGTTAAAACGTTTCTGGAGTTTTAGCGAATTATGGAACATAGAAAATATATTTGAATGTTTTTATACGTCCGCGATAATCGATGAAATTCAGAGGGTATAAAACAGTAAGTTACACTTCTGATGATTGGGAATGAAATGAACTGAAGCTGGTACCGTCGTATATATTGAGTGAGGTTTATGCACTGAAAATAACGTCACCTCTAAAGTCCAAGCGGGCAAATTTGATAGAACTGCAAGACGGTCAATAATTTTTATTTTTCAAAAGATTCACAGATGTTTGGTTACTGCTTACATGATTACATTCATGGCGGTCTTTTCATCTTTTTCTTTTGTAGAATTAGATTTTTGCTCGATTTGTATGGATTATTTTTATTAAAAAAAAATTAAAACTGTATTGCATTTTATTATTATTCCCTTCAATCTTAAACCAACGACGTTTGTGTTAAAACAAACACATAAATATGTTTGCGCTTTTTACATTAAAATTAACATATTTTTTCTTATTAAAATGTTGTTTTCAATTTAAGAAACAAATAATAATATTCTTCCTACATATAATCGTTTGTGCGTATATATGTAATAGTGTTAAATACACACTTACAGTACGTCAGCTACACAAACTTTTGTTCTTTTCAAACTAGACAGGGTCCGGAGACTAACTGTTATTTTCTTTGATAGAATGAAATACTTGCGATCATAGTATATGCTATACTTGCAAAGACCTAGAGTACTGTCTCTCTCTCTTTCTCTCTCTCTCTCTCTCTCTCTATATATATATATATATATACACACACACATATATATAATTCATACAGGAAGTGTTTAAAACATGAAATGAAATATCAAGCGGAATTGCAGAATCGTGATATAAGTTCTATATTATTTTAAATAAAGTTTACTTACACAAAATGAATACACGAAAGTCATATTTCTGTCGCGAGGATTATTTAATGAAATAGGTTTCGTTATTGCTCTTGTATTTTATCTACTGAAACTAGATTTTTAAAAGAAAAAATAGTGCGCATGCAAAAAAAAATACGTGCTTTAAAGTTAAAGTCAAGTTTACGATCTATTTTGTTTATTAAATTGAGTGGTAGAAAACGCCCTGGACTCCCCATCTAAATAATAGGTTTCTAAATAATAACCTTATTATTTCAGTACGGTACTTTCTCTGACTACATGTGGAAATAATAAAAACTAGCATAGCAAGTTAAATTGTACAGGCGAAAAAACGACGGGTAAACTGCTGGACAATCATAGTCATCAGTATTATAGCACTTGAGTTTTTTTATTGTTGATTTCCATAGCTAACATTTACTTTATTTTTTTAGCATATTCATATACCCTTAATATGTACGTCCATGAGTTTTATTTTTAATTTCTTTTTCACTCAAACATGGTTTAAATAAAAATCCATGATAATAGAAGAACGACTTCCAAACGAATTGATTTCCATTTGTCTTAAAGATGAGTGCACTCATTAATCATATTTCATGAATTTATGTTTGAAGACTGGTTTCATTTAATTATTAAGCTGCGTTCTATTTTTACATGTGGTCTACATTGTGAATAATTCCCTAGGATTTAGGATCAAATAGTTCAACTAACGATTATTTATTTATCCCACTCTTTCTTTCTTTCTTTCTTTCTCTCTCTCTCTCTCTCTCTCTCTCTCTCTCTCTCTCTTCATATATATAATATATATATATAATTTCGATTTCTTTTCCGCCGGTAAACATAGATAATAAGAGGTCAAAAAAATAAAATAAAATAAACGTTGAGGTTGGCATAAGTAAATGGCATAAAGATGTTACTTTTGCGCAAACGCAAAACATTCCTACCAAAAATCGGCTTATTTTTAACTTCAGGTTTAACAGTAACGACACCGGAGCACTAAATAACGACACAGACTGGAATGCGACACGCGTTTTTTTTCTTTTGTTTTGGATTTTAGCTAGTGGCACCCAAATCATGTTTCTACATCTGTTGAAATCCTTCCTTTGTTCTATAATAATAAATACGAAATATTCAGCTTCACGTTGTCCATCCTATAAGAATATAATTATAGGCATACGCGAGGATAGCAATGAAAAGCAGAATACCATGCGGGTCAATAACAGCCTCACCCTGCTTTTTCAAATGAGTTTACTATTATGTTTTTCCATTTTTTATGAACTGTTACACACACCTTAGCTAATGCAGTAAATACATTAATACAAACGTACCGAGTGTTAGTGTACTTATCTAGCATAATGTTTAGTTGTATAAACACTTATTGTTTGGAAAACATTTTCATTTGTTGACAGCCCAGAAAATATCAATATTTTTTTATTACGTTTATTTTCATTTTTGTTCATTTTCTTGTGTAAATGAAGGATGCAAATTAAAATGAATGGGGATGCAATTATTTCTTTTTAAATTTTAAATAATTCTGCTGATTCGAATCCATGAAATAATACAGATCTTTGAGGGTTCATGACGATAAATTAGAAATTATTAATTAAATATACGTACTAAGTACACTTTAAGTTACAATGTAGTGTAAGATGTAAACTTAATTATAATAGAATGATGTACTAGATATAAAATAGAGAACAAATGCTTTATATTTTTACTTGGTCATGACTGACGGAAGGAGAACATATATATATATATATATATATATATATATATATATATATATATATATACATATATATATTATTGGTGTTTTTTTTTACCTGCAGCGAGAAGCTATATATATATATATATATATATATATATATATATATATATATATATATATATATATATATATATATATATATATATATATATATTCTGTGGAGTTTTTTCTTTACCTGCACTTGAAGCTATGCATATTAATTGAAAATTGAAAATAATAATTACATATAAAAATAAATACGTTTGGAAGGATACAAACAACGCATTTTTGTTCATATAAACAAATTTACTTTTTATATCGGATATATTTCGATAGTATATCCTAATCAAAGAAGAGTCTTTTTTTTTCCTTTCCTTGTCGGCATGTTGGAATTCTGCGAGTGAGACTGTTCAAGTCCGTGGGTCTGGATAACGGTTTTATTTAAAAAAAAAAAAAAACAGTCATCAGCAGAGGTATTGCGTTTGCCGCGCAAATTGAAATAATGAGTTTTCATTACTTGCACTTGAAGCTTTGCATATTAATTAGAAAGTTCAACATAAGAATTACGTATATAAATTGATACGCCTGGAAGGCAAAAAACAACGCATTTTTTTAATAAACATTTTTGTTGCTGTATATATCAGATAAGTTTCAATGCTATACATCTTTATCAACGAAGAGTTTGTTTTCCCCCTTTGTCCGCACGGTGGAGCTCTGCGAGCTAGAGTGTGTCAGTTCGTGGGTCTTGATATCGGTTTTATTTTTGCTGTTTTAAAAATTAAACGAATACGTTCACGGTTGTTGTTATTTTTTGTAGGTCGTTTTATCTACACTTCCCTCCTAAGAATGCAATATATTTTTTCAGTTTCAGCTGATGATTTTAAGCATAAATGTATCCACACATAAAGAAAATGCTGCTTTGTAGGTAAGTGCATTTATATATATATATATATATATATATATATATATATATATATATATATGGATTTAAAAAAAAAGTACACCGTTATAAAATTCATTTTTTACTTATAATCGGTGAAAATTTCGCAATGATTGTATAATTACTTGATTTTTGGAAGATTTTTAAATGGAAACTCCACCATAAAATGCTTACTCCCTATTACAGTTTTGGTCGTGCCTATATTAGTTTTATATAAAAATAAATTAAACAAAATATAATTACCATTTTCAATTATTTTGCTTAGAACCGTTGTTCTAAGATACAACTTATTCAGATAATTTGTTTGAGTGAAACTTTTACATATAATATCTGCCCATCTAAACAAACCTTACTTTATATAATGATATAGATGTATGAAACATAGCTTAATCGATTTATATATACATATAGGAACCATTTGTATAGATTCGTAGATATATAAAGGAAAAACCACTTTGCAACTATTTAGCCTTTTAAGTAACTCCACTCTTCCAAAGCGCAAAGCACAATTGTGATTGCTCTTATCAAACCATAGTTAATTACGCTTTTCCACGAGAAACGAAAAGACAATATTTCTTCTACTCCTATTAACAAAACAAAATCGTCTCTCAACAATTCACAATTGTTATTTCGATGCGACATTTTTTTCATGTGTTTTAACATCATTATTTTGAATTCGTAATTCAATTTTCTGGTGGATTTTTTTTTGTTTGTCTGTAAGATTAACACCCACTTGTGTTTCTTTTGTTCCCTCTGACAATGTAAACACTTTTAGTTCGAGCGAAGTGCTAATGGCGTTGCTAAATACAAGGGAACAATAATCCGAGAGAATGGAACTATCGTCGAAATCAGATGGTACAGAAATCTTCGATTAAAATCTAATGGAGAAATATTGATTCATTAATCAGTTATTACAACTGTATATCATACGGTACGGTCTGATATAACTCCTCCTCGACGGGGGTTCGGAATAATGAGCACATGGTTAGTATTTTAAAGTAAAATACGTCTGATATAAAAATACTAGCAAACTATTGCATTTTTTTTAAATTTTGAATTACCGATCGATTTTTACAGAAACACATTTCTTTATTTAAAGAAGCACCATATTTAAGTTTATAAATTAATATTTACAATTTTTTTCTATTAGATTGATTGTTTTATATTAGAACTTTACGCCAGTAATTAAAGGTTATGTTTACTAGTGGAAATATGGCTCCATGTCAAATAACATGGCGGTAAAGGGAAATATACCCAGTTATAGATGGATTTATTAAAGCGGAGGGGTGAGGCTCATAGGTGAGCTTCCTAGATAACTATGCTATAATAGAAATGCAATAGTAAAATACAGAAAATGATGGCGTCAAGCTTTTAAAAGGAGAATAAAAAGGACCGTTTAAAGTCATTTCCTTGATGAGAACGCTAAAAAATGAATGTACCGGACAAGGTAAAGATAATCTAAGCAATGTTATTAGTGTTTTTTTCCGATCAACGCTCATCAATGCCCATTCTCAAACTAAGTTGGGAAAATTAATTAGCCATAGTGGTTTCTCTCGGTTAATGAGTAAACTCTAAGTACAACTTTTGGCAGCTCAGAAAATTTATCTTCTGTTTTCACGCATGAATAAATCCGTTTCAGGTTAAACAACAGAACAACAACCATGAGAGGGTCACGCCTTACACAGTAAGAACCGGCGACCAGGAGAATGAAACACCAGCAACCGCGCATGTATGCATACTATTATTGGGACTATTAATCGGAATCGGGATCTTAAAAATAAAAAAAAACGTTTGTGGGAATTGAATCGGTATTGGAATAGGAAAAACACGTGTCTATTTTCCGATGCCAAAAACGATTCTATAAATGTTATTTTATTTGATTTTGTTAAAAGCCTACTCTTCCACTTATCTTATGACGATAGTCCGACGAAGCTCCAAGAATAATAGACCACTCCCGCTTCAAAAAACCACAGCTGCTATTTTTGCAGCTTATCTAAACACCTACGAGTTGTATACCCTGTCAGAGATATTCTTTTTCATAAATGTAGAGAACTTGGTAATTTTTCAAAGGTGTGCAACCCTATACGAAGCCACTCGTTAAAATACATCTGCAGATTTAGTCGACTCCTCTGACTGCCTTTCTAAAACTATCGTAAAAGTGAAAATTAACGGGAAATCTATGAATTCTCTGCTCAATAACGGGAGCCCAGAACAGTTTATCAAAGAAAGCTAGGTAAAAACCAACAAATTGTAGTTTGTCCCCTACTCCAGCAGAGTAGCAATGGCAAACGCGTAATTGTCAGCAGAAGTAAGCGGTTATTGTTTAGCGTATATACTATTTAATGACGCCATCTACAGATCTCTTCAATTATCTGTAATGAAAAATCTTTGTGTCCTAATAATACTGGGATACGATTTTTGGAGCAACACTTACAGATTAAAATTTCGTTTGGCGGTTCAATGCCCGCACTGAAAATTCGTGGCTTGGCAACAACAAAAATCCAATTCCCGTTACTTTTCGAAAACCCCACTTTAATCTGTTTACCCATGGCAGTGAGAAGCAGACTTTTTCTCATGAGAATAAAGAATTCATTGACACTGAAATAAAAATACTACTTAAGGAGAGCTTAGCAAATTACCATGCAAGGCACAGGTAGTTATAACCACTTCTGAAAACCATAAAAAAGATAATGGTTATAGACTACTCCAAAACACTAAACAGATTTACTATTCTGGACGCCTTCCCACTACACAGTATAGATGAAACGATAGGTGAAATAGTCAAATATCGTATGTTTAGCATTCTGGATTGAAAAGCGCGTACCATCAGATCGCCAGTAGACCAAGAGATAAGCTGTACATGGCGTTCGAGGCGAACGGTCCACAATATCAATTTCGCAGGATTCCTTTTGGTGTTACGAATGAGGTAGTCAGCTTCCAAAGGATACTTGACGAAATCATAACTGATGAGAAACTGTAAGGCACATTTGCGTGCATTGATAACGTCACAGTATGTGACCAAAAAAGGAACACGAGGAAAATCTCAGACGATTCATGTTCGCCGTCGACAAATACATCTTTACACTAAACGACGACTAATGGTCGTTTCGACTGGACAAAATAAACATACTGGGCTATAAAATAAGCAAGGGTTTTATGTCACCGGACGCAAATCGATTGCAACCTTTACCCTAGATTTCTGTCTCTCACACTCGGTGTTCCCTTCGACGAACTATAGGCATGTTTTCTTACTACTCCCAATGGATTGAATCGTTCTCAGCAAAGATACATCCATTAACACATTTAGAGACGTTTCCGTTGTCCCGTCAAGCCGTTAAGGCATTCGAGAGACCGAAAAAAATATTGAGAAATCATCAATTGCAACAAGTAAATTAGTTGTTGAAACGAATGCGTCAGACTGTTTTATTGCTGCTTCTTTGAAACAAGCTGGTTGTCCTGTGGCCTTAATCAGGAACTCTCTCACAGTCTGAACGACGACACCCGCAATTGAAAAGGAAGCTTACGCCATAGTCGAGGCATTTAGAAAATAGCGAGACTACCTGATCGAACGTACTTTAAACATATTACTGACCAACAATCAGTTACTTTTGTGTTTAGCTCTTAGACTACAACAAAATAAAGAATTAAAAAATTAGCGAAGTGGAGAATTGAACTATTTTGTTTCTTCTTTAACGTAAGCTACTGACCGGCAAGTAGAATTTAACAGCTGATAAACTTTTATAATTATGCTGCACAACATTAAGCGGAGAGGAATTCCGAACACTACATAACAGTCTCTGTTATCCGGGCATTACTCGAATGGTTCATGCTATGAGATGTAGAATCTTGCCTTTGTCAGTGTAGGAGGTAAAGAATACCAAATTTCTGTCGAACGTGTGTTAAAGAAATCTACTGTTTTATAACTCTACACTAGCCTATTAATAAAAGCAACATAACTGTTTGAAAAACTCAATCTTGATTATAAAGGAATCAGCTGCTATTTATCTATAGATCGGTCTAACTATCTGCCTATCTATCTATCTATGTATCTATCTAATTGGAAGTAAATAAGAAAAGAGATTTGAAAACATGTTGAAGTGTAAATTTGACAAGTTTCACTGTAAAAGATTTGACCAGTATCAGAAGTATCTTTCTGGCACGTGTTCTGGTAAGCTGAGAACATAGATGAGTTGGAAAGAGGACGTCAAAGGGAGCGAACAGTTTCAGAAGTCGTCCTCCCCAATCGGGGAGGGAGCTGATGTGTCTCAGAATGGAGACTAGAATTAACCACCCAAGCAAATATCGTCGATCACTCCTCTGCTTGATCGATCTATCAATCAAGCTATCTATCTATCTTTATGCCTGTTTATCTAGCTATCGATAGGTTAACAGACAGATCGATAGCTTAATAAAAAGATACAAAGATAGATAGATAGCTAGATTGATAGATAGAAAGTAAAATCAACTTTCTCTTTTCTTCCACCTATATAACATATATTATTTGTTGTCGGCGAATATTTACGGTTTCCTTTTGCCGTTCCTTGATCAGACATATCGGCTACTGCAATTATACAATGTCTCAGTTTACCATGTGCCGTCCTTAGAGTCCCTGCCTATATACATTCGGACCGAGAGGCTTCTTTCATGTTTCAACAGTTCGACAATTTCTACAGGAACGAAGAGGAACTCAAAGTCAGACAACTCCCTACAAACCTAAGGGTAAATGCAAATGAGAAAGAGATAAGGGCATTATTTGGAAGAGGGTTAAATTGTCTGCATCAAATAACGGATACTCGATTAATAATTGGGAAATAATGATACAAAATATGTATGCCACGTTTATGCATGTCACTGTATCCTCTCTATGGTGAGCTTTCTTTCTATAAATTTCATCTTTTATCATCGAGTGTTTTTTGGACCATCGATCGATTTTATTGTATCTTCATTACGACTTTCATTATTCCGTCTTTATCTCTTTATTCCTTCAACTCTCCTTTTCTTTCTTTACCACTCATAAGCAAGCTCCATCCGTGTACAAATGTCTGATGAGCTCCCTTATTTACTTTCCTTCCTTTTATCTCTCTCTCTCTCTCTCTCTCTCTCTCTCTATATATATATATATATATATATATATATATATATATACTTAATTTACTAACATAAATTAATATACGGAAGTATAAATTTATGCGTAAACTTTGAATATTTACTTCAACAGTGCTCAATAGGTAGGTAGAGTTAGTTAGTAAGTTATAAAATATATATGGCGATTAAGCTACACTCAATATTCCGCGTTTCATCCACTCTATGATTCCTCAGGCTTACGCGTGAATGTTGTGGTTGTCTCGCGTTTTTATATACGCACATTCTTTGAGTTTTTTTGTTAGCCAATCAGCTTTCTGGTATCCGCTGCATCCTTTCTAATCAGCCAATGAGCAGCCACTTACAGGACTAAGGCTCATTTGAGCTACGACTGACCCGTTCTTTTGTGTTTGCTATTTGGCGTAGATATCTAGTGTCTTGACCTGTTTTAAATCTAAGTTAAGTTTTTTATACGTTTATATATATATATATATATATGCATATATATGCGTGTGATAGTTTATATATATGCATGTTTATTTCTTTATTTATTTTATTTGTTTAGCTTAATCGCCATATATATTTTATAACTTACTATGTATATATATATATATATATATATATGTGTGTGTGTGTGTGTGTGTGTGTTTATATAACAGAAATCTACCGTCCTTATTTCTGGATCAAATGCTGCCAATTGCATCAAAGCAACACGCAATGAAGAGAGATATTAGCTTAGAAGACAATGCTTATACATGAGTAAAATTTTCGGTATTATTATCGAAACATAAAGATGCTTTATTTCACAACTACCTGAACTCGGCCACGCGTTGTTGTTGCACAGTTTGTTTAAATGGAACACAGTCCTCAAGAAAAAATTTGTTTTGTATTGTTTATTTACTTTTAATATTTTCTGCAATTTTTTTCCTAAAAAAATTCCTTTTTTCCCATAAGTTGTTTTTTGCAGGAAAACATGCATTTTTTAACAAGAAAATTGGCAGTAAACGTTTCCTTTTGCAAACGGAATTTTTATTATAAAAAGAAAAGATGAAGGCTTTATATGAACACTGTAAATAGTTAGGTGAAAGTAGAGAATATTTTTTCAAGAGAATGTACAAATTTATTTTTTGTATCCTGTGAAATGAAATGGAATCAGGGGGGTCAAATTCTGCATGAGTACCATTCTGTTTAATTTCGTCTTGTATTCAATTTTTGAAGTTGGTTACCAGCGATTGCAAAATAGCAAATGTAACGAAAATGCGGGAAATTCTACACTAAATAATTTTAATAAGTGCTCAGCTTCTAATAATAATCCCTTATTTGTTCGGTTGTTGTAAAGATGGAAGGAAAACTTAAATTTCGCTCCGTTGTAATTTCTTTTATTAACCCAAAATTAAGAGTGTAGAACGATTGCCGTTAAAACAAAAAAATAAATAAATAAGAAAACAACCCACTTCCCTGTTAAAAACAAACAATCATTTAAAATAATTTGTTGTTGACCTTTCAAAGTTGCTTTAATTAAAAATACATTTTCAAATATTTATTTGTTGGAATAAAAAAATAAAACTATTTTATAAAAATAAAATTTGCTTTCATTACCAAATTGTTTCATTAAACTTTTCAATGTTTTACGCAAACTTTTCAATGAATCTTCTTCGAGTTATATAGTTGCTTTAATTTTCCAAAAAAACTTTTCGTAATATTTCTTAGTCTGAGAAAAAAAATCTATTTTATAAAAATCCGATATTGCTTTCATTACGAAATTGTATTAAAAGTCTAATTTTTGTACGCAAATTTTTCAGTAAATGTTTGTCCAATTATATTTTGATAAATTTTTATACAATAAACGTTTTGGGTTTATTTGGGTTATCAAATGGCGCTCGCCCATATTAAAGCCTGATGAATATGTCATGTGATTTTCTGCTTTTAATAACCAAAAATATTCCATGTAAAACTTTCTCGTTCTCATTAATGAAAGAGAAACATTTCCAATGAAACTGGTCTCGGAATAGACACCCCAAACCTACCCCTGTTTAGAAAGGCTTTCGGAATAGACAACCTGTAACGGTGTCAGCATACCCAGAAACCTATAGAAGTTGACTTGTGGAATGTGAACGATGGTTTTGGCGTAATGTAATAATGTACCGGCATATAATTCTATGCCTAAATTCGTAAGCTCCTTTCGCACTAATTGATATAGGTGACTGAAATAGGATTTTGAAGATTAACGACCAAACGGAATTTCCCCCAGGGAAGAAAGTGTTTGTACACGTGAGGGAAAGAAAGTGGTGAGAATTTATTTCAGTGCGAGGTTACCAATTCAGTTTATTTAGGAAGTTAAGTAAATGCAATGTACAAATTCATTTCAGGATAAATCGTAGTATTCTTTGTATAATTCGAAGTAATGTCAATCATAATCTAATGTAGTAAATATTTTCAAAAAGAAAAAAAAAACTTGTTTGTGCTAAAAATAGCATCATTAATGAAATTCATTTTGGTATGAGTTATCTCGTAACGATAGTTACAACCGCAATGCAATCTGAAAAATGGGAACATGAAAAGAACAAAACGAAAACATATTAAACGCAGTAACCCGGCGCGTCGTTTTTTAGAGATGCATACAGAAATGCATTGTTTACACTTTTAATGTAGTAATTCTCGATGTGAGTCGCTAAATACGTTAAAGCACACCTAAATTGATTTGCTACTAATCGAGATTGATTTGTTCGTAATCGCTGTAAGTGAAAAATTGGCATCTTACAATCTGCAATGCGTTAACCGGAAAATTAATATGTAAAGCAGTAATCGGAAAGAAGTAAACAGAAACAGAAAGCAGCAAATGAAACGAAACGGAATGTAAAGGACATTATATATTATATGTTAATGAAAGAAAAGGAGAGAAACGTTTTTTCTATCTTAGTGTAATAAGGTTTCGAAAAAATTGTAAATAAGTAGGAAGCATTTCAGTTTTTGTATGTAACTACAAAACCCCTAACCGGTGTGCATTTGTATTAGTTCCTCGTGAACGACGAAGCGGCGGTGTAAGTGAGGAGAAGAGAGAGGAGTAATCAAATGGAGAGAAAAGATTTTACATTTTCCCTTGATTTTTACAGGGTTTTTGCAGTGAACTCTCATTAGAATAAATAGGAATATACGATTATCGAGCAAGTGTAGAGGGAACAGACTTATAGCACACCTCAGATAATGTGCTTCAGTTTGTGCATATTATATTTGCGTGAAATATCTTGAGTTTTAATCCCATTAAGGTCAAACTCGTAGGGGAAAATTACTTCATTTTATTTATATAGAGAAGAAGACAAAGTAATTTGTGGGAATAAGGTATGATTTTTTTTAATCATAGAAGGCCATCCTTATTAGACATTTCTTCCTATGTCCAACGTGGCTATGATAAAGTTCGAACAATAGTGAAGCAAGCAACATGCAACTTACCCGTACTTTCCTTGATCAATGCTCACCATTCCATTATGGTTACAGTAATCGATGTTTCTATCAGATAATAAAAACATGTTATTGTCAGCACATTTTGTTCTCTTAAAACATATTTAGGATGATATGTACTGAAAAAATCAGCTGACACTGCCAAAATAATGTAATTGATTTTGGCACAAGATCTGATTTAAAAAAAAAATAGCATAAAACCTTACCTGATGATATTAAAGAATGCCATTTCCTGACGCAGCAGTACAAAAAACAGTACATTAAAACAGATGTAAGGATTTAGAAAACATTAAGAAAAAAGTAAAAAGAATGTCCTCAGTATATATATATATATATATATATATATATATATATATATATATATATATATTCATCTATATATATCGTATTAATGCACGACAAAATATTTATTTTTTAGACAGAGAATGGCTGAATACACCTGCCTCATCTAAAATATTCATCTGGTATTAAACATCTTTCAATATGCAGACTTGTCTATATTGATAAAAAGTAATTTCCTTATTTAATATTCTATATAAAACATTATTAATATTATATATATATATATATATATATATATATAAAATTATTAAAATTTTGTGAGGTAAGCGCCGGGCAACGCCGGGTAAGAGCATGTGTCTCTTTGCTATCTATCTATCTATCTATCTATCTATCTATCTATCGGAGTAAACAACAGATTAAATCGTGGGAAACAGTAGGGATCTAAGGATAATAGTCCGTTAAATACACTGTTAAAAAGAGTTAGACACAGTTAGATATAACTTACGTTAAATATAACGTTTGATCGCCGTGAACATTATGTGACATGACTTCTCAGATTTTGAAAAGAACCTGGTTACGGGGAAGAAAAAAAAGAAGAAAGAAAGAAGCAAACTAGCAAAAATAGACACAAAGATGTACATAGCGGTCGCATTTTAAACAGATGCAAAGGAAAATAGAAAAAATAAATAGACAAAAGAAATTTAGAATTTAGAATAGGCACTGCGTCAATAAGGGAATTTGTTTGAGAAAGAAGGTGTTGATTGTCTGGTGGAAGATAAAAAAAAGATATTATAGAGTTAAACATATATGCGATTTTTTTGTGAAGAAGAGACAAACACGAGAAAATAGGAATAAAACACAAACAAATTAGCTAAGAAAAATGTTTTTTTAAAGAAATAACAGTGTAATTGTATACCACGGAAAGAAGGAGAAAGATAAATGCAGAATCAAACATGAATACACGCGTGTGTCGAAAAATGTTTAATGTACAAGATAGTGGGAGTTTGTGTTATCTAAGCGAACTCAAATGAGCTAATATTTTTAGTTAGTTTTGTGTAAAAAGAAAAAGAGGTTTGTGTTTGTTAAAAGTTAAAAAAAAATGTTGTATAGTTGTTGTTTTTTGATGATTAGATATATTTTTAAAGGAGTATAGTTTTATTTTGTCATTTTAAGTTGCGTTTTGATACCATGTGCCTTTCAATAGAGAAAAAAGAAACGGAGCGAAAGAAAAAAGATAGAAGCCACCGTACGAGAGATGATGTAAAAAAAAAACCCTGAGAGGGGGAGAAGACGGCTCTCGCTGTCAACAGACTGCTTCTGGGTAGGGTGTATCTATGCCACGCATATGTATGTGCTGGAGAAATTTATATTAAAAGGGAGAAAACTGTAAGAGACTCATGTTATTTTTGTTGAAATATTTATTGTTTTTTTAAATGTTTTTTAAAAAATTGTGAATCCTAGTTGCTGAAATTTTAAAAATGCTTTATTCTGTTTTTAAATGATTTTGAGGAAGTAAGAAAGGGGGAAAAGAAGATGGAAACGTTAAATAAAGAAATTAAAACGATTTTGGGCTATTTGCTGTTGCCCTGGAAAATATTTTTCGATTCGTTTGAATTGAGTTATATTTTCGTATCTTTTGGGAAAGAACTGTGAGAAAAAATGTTTTGCAGATTTTAATATATTCATGGATATGGTGTAGCGTTGAAACTTGTTATATTGTGTTTTTTTTTATTGTTTGATGTCAAAAAGACGGCAAATGAAATGTAACTTTGAAATAATTGTATGCTAATTTTTTTTTGTTTTTTTAGGGAGTCGTTCTTTTAGGTGAATGACGTTATGTGATTTTCGCGTTATTTTATCCAATTTTATTTGTTAATGTTTTTGTATTGTATTTTTCGCAGACTAGACCGAGTCGAATATATTTTAGCTTGTGGCGTACTTAATGATGATTAGTAAGTAATTTAAAAAAAAAGAAACAAAATATTTAAGCTGTTATCGAAAAGCAAATGGACAAAAAAAGACAAACTACTGGGAGATGAGGAAAAGGGTCAACGAGTTTATCTCAAGTAATGGAAGTGTCAAATTTCAGTTGGGATTTATTCCAGTCGCAAACTTTTTTGTTTTGTTTGTTGTTTTTCGTAAGATTTTTTTTTTTTCAAATATACGTAGATTCAGCGAGAGGCATACGAAACTTCTCTCATATAGTTATGAGAAAAATCCTGTATCTCCTAGGGGTCATGTGCTTATAGAAAGCGCGTTATAGTTGTATTGGGATAATAGTCGAGATTTCCACATGACCTTAAGATGCGAGATGGCGCTACACTTTCTGTCCGTAAAGGCACATTCTTGGGGAACAAGGGTACCACAACGTCATGCGTCGACAAACAAAATGGCACTGTACCATTCTGTTGCAAATACTCAGGTGTTCCGATTGTGTAGAATAAATTAGGCCAACATGAGTGCCGTTTTGACCAGTTAAGATGTTCTTATTGGGGAAATGGTGTTATCAATATGCATGATTACGGCCTTTAAAGTTGTATGAAGGGGAATCCACTGATTTTGGTTGCCTCGAGCCATCGGCAGGGGATGGAATGGCCACATGATTCCTCGCCACTAAATAGGGCACCGTTGGGATGGTGTAAATTGTTATGTGAGTAAAGATGTAGATCTACCTCTTTTCTATGTCTCTGGTCGGATGGGCGTGCCCCCCGGATCTGGTGAAGCTCGAGTGGATCTGTATGTTAAATATTATCTTCGAAAATGTGTGCGCTTACCACCAAGTAGTATGTAGCTAAAAGGATTTTCTGTTTTGTTCTCCAGAATTAGTAGGGGTGATCGAATGTCGCTAATGACAAAGTGGGTAAGGCCTAAAATTTTGAAGTTTTGTAGCGCGTCTCGTGGAAGGAAAAACTTGTATGTAATACTAGGGACAATGATTCGTACGTGTTCATGGGGCAAAGGATCTTTATTTCTGTTGTTTTGGCCGATTGCGGAGGATTTTATCGACTGCGAATTGTGCTGACGGGAGTTGAAATTTGGTTTTATTGAGAGGACATGCGGCTTCAGAGAACTGAGTCGTGCTTTCAACAGGGTAAAATGGTTTAGCGCATCATGGCATTTATTGTGTATTTTGCTTTATGACAACGAAGTGGATTAGCGGGGTAGGTATATTTAGTTCCTCTTGATTTAAACGAGAGAAGTAGAAAAGGTATGTCTTCGCAATCCATTTTGATAAAATAAAGGGGAAGGGATGTTATGTAAACGCCATGCAATGCCGGTTAGAATTATTTAATTGTCTGTTGTCTGTCTGTCTATCTATCTATCTATCTATCTATCTATCTATCTATGTGTCTGTCTATGAAACTGCTTATTTATAGAGCGAAGTAAACAACATATTGAATCGTGGAAAACAAAAATTTGAACAAGCTTGCAAGTGCAGAAAGGGTCCAGGTGTCATGTGGTGAAAGGTGTCAAACTTGCACCGAAAAATATGCGAATAGGGAATCGGAAGTGCCGTGCAGCCGAGTTAAGTTTAATGTTGCATTTGGAACATCGAATAAACAAGACGGGTTTAACAGGCCTCCCTATACGGGGCGCCGGTCACCAAATGGATGCAAAGAAAGTTAAATAAACTAATATAAAACACGCATCGTCTTTTGCTGTCTTGTATGTTGCTTTTTAAATCAGAACCCAGCTACCCAAGACGTTGACGAATCCCCCAGACAACGGCCAAAAAAATGGAAGGCCACGCAGCCACAGGTATGTCTACATAAATGCACTGTGAATTATATGTAATTCACACATGACCCCACTATCCGTGTTACGGGCCGTATAGCCTTTGAGGGATATGAGGGCAATAGTCCGTTGAATAAGCATTAAGATTGCGTACACGTAATATAACTATAATATATACAAAATTATCAATATTGTTTACATATAAATCAAAGTGATATATTTTTTATAGATTATGTATTTCATCAGAAGCTGCTCCATTCTGTTTTTGGCTCTTCGTCAGAGAAATCGGCTTCTGTGTGTAATAGATAAATATTTTGTCTATGGTTCTTAAGGCATTATCGCGCTTGACTGCGCGAAATACAGACAAAGATTATAATTGTAGAGTTAGCAGGAACGCGCATCTGGTCTGATGCGTAAAATATCTCAACTTTGGACAGGGTGCAAAAACAGAGTTATAAATCTAATAGGTTCCGCACTATATGCATCTCTTCAGCTTCTGTTTCATCGCTGCAATCCTGCTTCCCTATGCTTCTTCCGTAAGGATGTGCCACGACGACCTTAAGGCAGTTACATTATGCCGATTCGAAGCAAAAGCCAACGCCTTTACTCTACAAATTTCTAGAGATCGAAACTATTTTTAGTCTAGCAGCTTGTTTCTCCCGAAATTCTCTCTCTGTCCCTGTTTACTCGATTGTTTCAACGTGCCGAAAGTCTTTAGTAAATTTGGCCCATCATAAATAAAGGATTGTTTCGATTGAATAAAAGATCAAATAAATGTTGAACCACATGAAAAAGCAGGACACTTCCTTTAAGATTACGGGTTCATCAACTTAACTCCGCTGAAAAAGCTAACAATTAGGTATTTTTTTCATGTTCCTGGTTGGCTTGCTAAACAATGTTGTTATTATAATATTTAAAGTAAGTAGAAAGTTATTGACTGGTTATAAGTTCATCTATGCAACAGAAAATGAGGTTTGTAATTCAGTCTGTTCAGTTAAATAGCATAGATGTAAAAATGGCTATAAAAATATCAGAAATCATGTTAGATTTTAATAGAGTAAATGCTGAATTTAGGACAGCCTCATGTTTATTAACATCGACCTATGACTCTTGCACTTTCGATACATTTTCAGGAATACTAACTAATTTAGGGAAAAACTTTCAATTGCACTAGGCTATGAGCAATTTTACAAAAACAAAATTAATACGTACAATATTTATCACAAACTGCATTGATTATTATTTTAAAGCTCATTTTTCGACTTTGCTGTCGTTGAAATACTTCCAGCAATATAGTGCATTAAATTTGAAAAGCTAGTATACTCGCGTATGCAGTCTTAATGCATGCAGGCGTTTTTATTGATAATTTGTCACATTGAACTGCACACTTCTGAAAATATATTGGATGCGTATTCATTTAAACAATATATTTGCATTTAATTAACTGATAACTATATATATATATATGTGTGTGTGCGTGTGTGTGCATGTGTGTGTTTTAGCATGTATGTGCGTGTATTTGAATCGCAGAAAGAGTTCTCTCTACATATACTGAACGATATTCAACTAAACCTGTAACTGCTATCATTTTCAAGTTGTTGACTGATTATTATATTTATTTTATCGGTGAGTGTTTATATCATTAAACGTGTGTTTATATTCCTATTAGCAGAGAGACACGACTTTACGCGAAATTGCATGAGGATCAATCCATGTTCCACAGTTCAAATTCTCTATTGTCACCGAAATCGGTGAAATTACACATTTAAACTCAAATCGATTGTTATGATACTTCTCGCATAAATATAGCAAAGGTAATAAGTCAGATAACATAGATTGTTTTATTATTCACTCGAATAATAAAATAGACCATCCTCGAAAAATTCTCTTGTAAAATAGCCCGTGGTTTTACCCCGGAGTTTGAGTTACAACAAGTGCCCTAAGGTTTTCACTACTCTGTATCTTTTTTGAAAAACAAAAAAAAAAACTTTGACAATTAATGCATGTTATCGCAATAGTCGTCTACCTTTGATTCCTTATTTGTAGCAACCAATGGGACACGCGTGACAATATTCCTCCGCATGCTTCCGGTCCTCTTCACACTCATCCAGCGGATGTCTGGTTAATGCTTTCTCTTCTCTTTCTCTCCTCCTTGTCCCGCCTTATTTGTTTGGTTTCATAACAGTTTATAGTCACGAAGCAACAAAAATAAAAAAACAAAAAAAAACAGGTGATGTGGGCGCAGGAGGTTAACTTACAATCATGCAATTATGCAGTTTCAGATTTCAGGATCCAATATAGTTGTTCTTGGTCTTTTTTCTTATTAGTAATTTCTGTATGCCCGGCCAGCGCCCGGAGATCATGTGTATTTCGCACTCAAAGGTTCGGCTTAATATTTCAAACGTTTTCATTATTGTTATCCGTTGTATCCTCTTAGCAATCCAACTGATTCCAATCTATCTTATTATGTTTTCAAAGCTTTTTGATACAGTTGTTAGTGCTTCTATTATATTGGCGTTATCTTCATTTTCCTCATATTCCCTATCCGTTTCAGATTCCTGGCCTGTTTTTTCTATTTGCTCCGCTTTTCTGACTCCTTAATCTGCACTCTGTCAGCTTCTGGGATATCAAAATTTATAATCTGGCAGGACACTTTGTTCTTGTTAACTATTATGACAGTAGTTTAATTTTTCACCTATATTAGTGAAATTGTCCCCAGCTTTCTACTTAATTAGTAAGTTTACTAAGGGGTATCATGGCTATAAAACTGTATAATTGCATAATGCTGATAGGTAATCACCTTGTAACATAGGTCTCTGTATTTTAATCTAAATTATGTCTTCCCGTCAATGTTTTTATATATACGCATGATTTAATTCCCTAATAATTAAAAAAAATATTTATGTAAACTTTTAAGGGGTTGGGCCGTCACCGTCGTAAGTAAAGGCCTTTTCTTTTATGTAACATTACATAAAGATATCATGGCATAACGTTTCTAGACAGAACCGGAAGTAGATAGATGACTACTTTCTTTTTTTTTAATTGTCCAATATGCCGATGTGGTTCGTTTTACCTAATTGCAAACGGAATTACAAAAATTACCGTATTTTCCTTTTCTCCAGACAAGGATTATTTTTTTCAATTTGAACACATGTAATTAAGCCATAATTTTTTTTACTGTAAATATAGTAAAGTAAGATTTAAATTCTAACAAAATAATTTACATATTATGACTAGAAATTAAACAAAAGAAAGTAAATAATTATTTACTTTTAAAGTTATTAAATATTTATTTATAAAGAAAAAATATATCGTCTTGTCTATTTTAATTCTCTAATTTTGATCTAAATTTTATAACAATATTTCCAAACATTCTATTCTATTTCTCAATTACAATTAATTTTTAAATACATTTTTAAATATCTGTATCTCTCTTAGTTGTGTATGTCGGCCAGAGATAATTGTATTTAACCAATGTATTTTTATATGATATCTTATTATCCTTATGTAGTGAAAGTATATTTCTGAAATAATAGCGTTATTATTAAGAAACCCATTCTTAACATTGAAAACGAGAGAGCGTTTTATAACTATTCGATATATTCGTCAGTGTAAACATTTAGTACCAAAGCATACCGTAAAATTGAATTAAACTTGAAAGTATAATAAAAAAATTATCACCGTACCTCTTCTGCAATTAGTGCTAATTCTTTTAATTCTGTTGTAATACTTATTTATCGTTCGTTTTGATTTTTGTAAATATTAATCGTTCTTTTTCATTATAACCACTTATTTATCGGTGGATGATAATTAGTTTTGTATAAATGTTCATTTTCCGAATTCCTTATTAAGTTTTTCTATTATTTGATCGTCTTATATACTTAATTTTACACGAATTATTCCCCTTTGTTTACTTAATAACGTTCAGTTTCAGTATAAATCTAATCGTCTTTCTTTCTTTCTAATTTTTAAGTGCAATAAATTTAGTAAATAATGAACGCATAAATCTTCTTTAAATTAAAAAAAACAGAGAGTTTATTAATATTTAAAGGATAAATACAAATATTTTGCATTTTGAATTCTTGTTTACTTTTCTTGTAATAATGAATAAATAAAGTTTCAGGATAAGTCGCGCCCCTTTTTTCCTTTTGTAATGCCATTTTTTAGTTTCGGATGTTTTTCTTTAAATAATATTCATTAATTATCAGCAATCAGTGTTTGACAGATTTTTCTGATAGCACATGAAGCACGGCCTGATTTAATTTAGATTGATCAGCCCTGAATCACTTTTTACAAGGTTTGCTGTTCAACTACAACCGACCGCTTAAAACGGCACTACATAATATACTTATGATGTCTAATTAAAATTTAGAACAATTAAATTTTAAATGCGTATAATCTAAATTTTTGATTCACTGACGAGATAATTAATAATCATTGATCTGCATTCAAATATTGCCGAACGGATTTTTTTTACTGTTACAAAATACAAAAATAAACAAGTTAAAGAGTAATAGTATAACGGACAATTTTTTTGTGTTTTCTGAAATTGAAATTAGTCGAATTACAAGACTTCCCGGTCCTGGATATGGGTTTAAAATATATCCGATGGTGAGGGCCCTGCTTCTGGGCTTTCGGGAATGTAGAGCCACCCTTTTATTGGCATTGTTCCCAGGTCCACTCTCTGACCCGGAGTTGTAGTAACGGTTAGGGTCCCGACTGTTGACTAAATAGAAGCCGAATTGAAAAAAAAAATATATTCTATTTAAAAATATTTTTTCAAAATAGTTGGATTCGGTAATAAATAACCTAAAAAGGGGTGATATACCGTAAAACAAAAACAACCACACCAAACCACACTTGACAATTGTTTTCATAGATAAAGCGATTTTTCGTAATTTTCATCTGCTGATTTTCGCCGTTCTTAATGGAACATTATACACAAACACATATATGAGGGTGTGTACGTATATATATATATATATATATATATATATATATATATATATATATATATATATATATCAGTAAATAAAGTTTAACATATTTATCAATTAGAGGTTTTCCGCAAATATGTGAAATTTTTATACGTAATATATTATATTACTTTCCATTTAAGTAGACTCAACACGTTGTAGCATAGTCCCACCCAAGGAACATAAGACAAGTAATTAATCGACTCCATATTTTTGCAGCAACGACATTTATTATCTCATTCTCCCGCCACGCATAACGTCTCATTACTGTCGTGACGTCATCCATGTCTCTTACGTTACTGCCCTCTCGAGCGTCGTTTCGACTATGCTCTTGAACGTGCTCGCCTTTATGCTGCATTTATTTTTATAGTTTTTTTTTCATCCTTACGGTGACGTCATTGCGTATTTCGTATGCATTTGCATACGCGCGTCCGCGCTCTGTTACACTATAAAGTTATTTAATTCTATTTAGTGAAAATTAAATACATATTTTAATAAGACTGGTGGTGCATATATTTTCTTGCGAATGTCTATCGTCTGTTGGCATAGATTTTTATTAATACTTAAGTAGAATTAATTAAGAGAAAGTATATTTGCCGATCAATATTTGACCGATAAACAAGACAGTTGTTTATAAAATATTTTTTGATTAAAAAACCAAGCCGTACATATTTATATAACGCTTCTAAGTGTATTAATATATTCATTTTGAATGTGTACATTAACACATGAATAAATGGATGCTGAACATCACAATTCATAATTTTTTGCTTTTATTTTTATCATTTTTTCTTTTACCGGCAAAACCTTGTTTATTTTTTACGTCTATTGTAATGGCGCCTTATTGTTTTGTTTACGCAGTTCGAAGTACAAAGCAAATTATTTTAAACCGAGTGAAAAGAAGTGAGTTATTGTGCAAAAGCAAAAATGTTCGACAATAGCAGATGCTAATTTTCTCTGGTTTCTTTTCATCGAGTTAAAATGTTTGAAAAAAAAAAATGAAATTCATAAAAGTCTCAAGCACGATGAATCTACTCATTTTTATTATTATTATTTTTTTTTTTGGTGGGGGAAGAGATTGCAAGAACAGAAATGAATGTAATCATAGTTACCGAGTTAGGAATTCTAAGAATTAACTATGGTATAATTGGATGATATTTATAAATAGTGTTTTCCCTCGAAAGACAAAAATTTAAATTTCAATTCCAAACTCTCTCCACTCTCTCTCACTCTCTATCTCTCTTTCTATTTCTCTCCTCTCTCTCTATCTCTCTTTCTATTTCTCTCCTCTCTCTCTTTCTCTCTATCTCTCTTTCTATTTCTCTCCTCTCTCTCTCTGTATATATATATATATATATATATATATATATATATATATATATATATATATATATATATATATATATATATATATACATACCCTGCGTATCACTTTATTGCAGGTCTATATTTTAATTTTGAAATTGCTAAGAAACGCAGAGAGGTGAAATTTGGTACATTGTAGAGCATTACAAGGTGTCTTATTTCTCTAATTTTGTGGAATTTTTACAAATATTTTGAAAGTTATGCTAATTTATCCATTTTGAAAAATAATTTTAAATGTGTATCACTTTATTACATGTCTCCCAAAATGCCTACAAATTATCGATTGAAAGCTTGTGAAAAGGAACGTATTGCTTCAGGCTTCAAGAAGGTTTATCTCTCATAGATTTAACTAATCAGCTTGAAGGACAAAAACACATAGATGCCAGTTTCTGCTCGTGATGTTAGAAAACATCGTCGTCAATTATAATGCTTGCAAACAACTAACGATTATATCTAATATTTAATAATTTATCCTTCTCTCTACAATTAGTAATAAAAAAATCATGAAGATAAACAAAGCTAAGGGGAATATCGGGATTTACGAGTATTTGATTTTTGGAGAATTTTCCATTCTATGATGGGTGTGAGATTATTTTAAGCTAGACAAAAGTAATGGGTAGTTAAATAGGTTTTGTTCGGGTGGTTGGAGTTATTAACAGAGCATTTGTCGACTCTACAACGATTTTTAAAGGAAGTTTCAGCAAGCCGGATATAGCATTTTTGATCGTTTCGGTTTTCTATTGGTGAAATACTGTTTTGTAAACAACTTCAGCCTGTAAGCATTCTTCCTCTTAGTAGGCATTCTACATTTATCATGCAGTTGCAATTTTAGGTGTTACTAAAATTATTGTTATTATTATTATTTTGTTGCTGTTGTTGTTGTTGTTGTTTATTACTCTATTATTGTGTTTGTAATCATTGTTTCTAGATATTCGCTGCAACTGTAGCTAACTTTTATAGCATTATATATATAATATATATATATATATATATATATATATAAATATATATTACATTTACTTAATACAATCATTGATGGATACATATGTGCATACATGTTCTTGTAATCACCCGTGCTAGGAAGATTACGTCTTCAGGCTACGAATTATCTTCGAAATAGATTTAACATACATGCTCTGTTTACTAATTGAGCACTTTTTGGTAGACATATGTTCTTTCATTGAATGTAATTCTAGGAAACTAAACTCTACTGCCCTAATATATAAATATATATATATATATATATATATATATATATATATATATATATATATATATATATATATATATATATATATATATATGGTTCGGGTGTAATTACTTTTCTGATTATACTAAGAATAAAATTAACGCGATAATTTTCAAAAACATAGATCTTCTAGAATATTGAACATATTCATAAGGTTATGATGAAGATCCTTTAATTAACTATAACATGGATAAATATGCAAATGCATAAACTTATCTTTTAGCCAAGAATTTCCTTAAAAAGCGAAATCAAATATAGGTTTTTTATTGTCACGAGGATTGTGTAAAGCTAATTCTTGAAAGAGAAAGGCAGTAGTAGTACGATTTTCTGGAAATAAACAAGCAATCGAAAAATGTAAAGAATTGCATGAGTAAATAAATGATCACCGTTTTATATAACTATTTGATCACAGGATGAGCATAGTGAATTTTAGAGTAATACTTACTAAGTTTACGTAAAATTCTTCGTCAGTTACAAAAATAATGCTCGTCGATTTTCACGATGTTTACAATATAACTGTACATGTCGATATCATTTATTTAAAAGTAACCTCTTTTAAAACGTATAAATGTAAAAATGTAAAAAAATAATTATGTTTATTTGAACAATTAAATATAAATCATGTACTTATTAAAATAATTAAATTATATATATGTATATATACATATATATATATATGTATATATACATATATATATGTATATATACATATATATATATATATCGAATTTGAATAATTAATCTCAAATAAATACAATACAATACACTTAGAGAGACCATCCGGGGTTAATTAGAACTCGCATTATACCAAAGATAACATACTAACCGCTATTAGATAGGATACTCTTTTTTTAACCATTTCTCAACTAGAACGCAGAAAATAACATAAACAGATACATTAATTGTTGTGGTGGCACACATTCATTTGCATATGTGGATAGTAATTACACATAAATAGGAAGACTCAGTTAGTCTGGGTGTGTGTTCACCAGAAGCCACCGAAGGCCGCCGAGAGCAGATATGTTTCTCCAGCAAAGACTCTCTTATTTGACACCATTATGTAAATATCCTGTAAATATACCTTTTCCTAATACACTTCTTATTTGATCTACCTTTGTTTGTTGAGTCGTCATTTGTATTGCTTTCTACGTTACTTGTTTCAACCTGAAAACTTAACATTAATAAACAATAATCCTGATTAAAATACAATCATTTATGAGATCAGGTCCAAATAAATATAAATAATGCTTAATTTAAGAAAGTCCCTCACTAAAAAAATAATTATATTAAAATAAAATTAAATACTAAATAATGCATTTCAGACCATTATTTGCTGCGAGAGTGTTAATGTTTACAGAAGAGCGTTTGATCCAAAGCCAAACACATATCTGATGAAGGGATCTTTCTCGAAATATTATAGAACACGGATATTTCATTAGACCAGCTGGCAAGATAATCACGGTACAAATATAAATAAAATATGTGTACGAATTATATAAATAGATACGTATGTTTCATTGTGTATCTTTCCATTACCTCTACATTGTACTCCCTTATATATATATATATATATATATATATATATATATATATATATATATATATATATATATATATATATATATATATATATATGTCTCTCGTCTTGGGGGAGCGTCATGTTTTGACAAGCTTCTGGGCTTGATGATTATTCCTGATCTGGAAATGGAACACGTACATTAAGTGTTTTTCCAAAATATGAAACCATGTAAGTCTATGTTATCACGACTGGCCATTTTTGTATCCGCAAGCGCGCGATGTATTAACCCCTGAACTCTGGGACTATTTTCCATTTCACACCCTCGCATTCGTTTACGCTACGCGCGAGCATGAACGAAGTTTGTTAAATGTGCACTCGCACACCTGCCTTGTCACAGTGTAGTATTGGTGAAAAATTAAAATTAGATGAAAAACCAAGTAGTTTTCCAAACATTAAACCATGTAATTCTATATGTTATCACGGGTGGCAATTTTGTACGCGCAAGCGAGCGCACATGACCTATGCGCGCACGTGACGTTTTTCGTCTAATTTGAATTTGTCGCCAATACTACACTGTGACAAGGCAGTTTGGTACGCGAGTGCAGATTTAACAGCCTTCGTTTATGATCGCGCGTAGCGTAAACGAGGGCTAGGCTGTGAAAGTAAAAATAGTCCCAGAGTTCAGGGGTTAATACATCGCGCGTTTGCGCGTACAGAAATGGCCAGCCGTGATAACATGGCTTCATATTTAGAAAACTACTTGTTTTTCATCTAATGTTAAAGTTTTGCCCATACTACACTGTGACAAGGCAGTTTGGTACGCGAGTGCACATTTAACAGCTTTTTTTATCCTCTCGCGTAGCGTAAACGAAGGCTGGGCTGTGAAATGGAAAATAGTCACAGAGTTAAGGGGTTAATACCATACAAACGGTAAATTTGCGACGGAAACGGTTACCATATTCTTTTAAAGCACAACGAAAACTAAAAAAAAACCTATGTTTTTCTATACGAATGCGAAACGTGACTTAAAGTAAGTAATACCAACTTTTCTTTATATTTTTAATTTCGTCGTGTCTTTATTGAAAGACGAAAACAGAAAAATAAATTGAAAAACCTTTTAGCTAATAAACACTAAAATGCCTCTTCACTCAGGTGGCCAGAAAGTGGGTACTCATTTTAAGTTAAATTTACATGGAAAAGTGACACCCCCACTTTTCGAAAAAGTAATTTCTTCATATCATGAAACCTAGTTTTTGGTTACGGAAACGGTTTTCAGCTTTGTTTTAACACACCGAAATCTACAAAAAACATTTTGTCATATACAAACGTGAGTCGGACCTTAATGTAAAACTTTACCAAACAATTTTTGTTTTTTTTTTAAATAGAAAATAGAAAACAGATGCGTGAATTTTTTTTTTTTTTTAAGAATTTGTTATTGTTTGAAATTTTACCATAATTGTTTGATGAAAAAGTCAGTTATAAAAAAAATCAAAAGTGTAAAAAATATAAAATACAAGAGAAGTTCAAAATTAAAAATAATATTTCTTGTGTGCGTGTGTGCGTCTTGACAGCAACATGTCGGTTTCATGCCTGTGCGTATATGTGCGTACGGGTGTGTTGCTATAGAAATCAGACGTAGGATTTGGATGTAAATGGCAATTTCCGTATATCCATTGTCTCTTGGGGGTAGTTTTGTATGATTTTATTTTGTAAATGTTCACTTAGAAAAAAAATACCCCCCCACACGAAAATTAACAATAAATCATTGTCTTCCATTTGATGCTGAAATAAAGACGATGTGAATCATAGTTTTTTAGGAGTTTTGATTATTAGATTAGTCAATCTAAACTGTTCTTAGTGTCCACACACATATTTGTTTTTATACATATACTAGCATATCGACCTGGCGTTGCCCGGGTGATGGTCTGAACCCTTTAGCTATTTTTTTCTGAGTTAAAGCCAATGAAAAAAAATCCTCACATCCGATTACCCTGTATCTCCAATTTCGAGGCTTCACACTCTAAATTGGTATAGTAATTTGGTAGAAAACGTAAAAATGAAATATTTTGAACTTTGACACCATTCTTTTCATTTTCAGTTGGCTGAAGAGATCCAATCAGATGGCAGATCTGCCCCTGTACTTTGAATGTGGGTTAAACCCCCTACATAATGGTAACTGGATCCGAAAGCCATCATCTAAAATGCACAATTGTAGTGCCTTATTTCTTTCATGAAGGTTCTTGATTCAGGATTTGAACCTGTGAGCATTTCTTATATAGAGAGCCTATTTTAAAATCAAGGGGTTCAGGATAATTAGAAGAGGGAATATAGTTGAATGTTTTAAAGACCAGCGTGACTTTGTTATTCTTGAATGCCCTTCCCAATCGGCTCTATATTGTACCGGACTCTCCATCCGTTTATCACATTGCTCTATATTTTCTGAAGCGTGTGCAGTGGGCATCGCTAAAGCATTTCTCCTTAAACGTCTGTCTCCTTGTTCTTTGGTTTCGAAAGCACGTGCAGCAGACTTTCTTTTAAGACGATTCTTTAGTTACTCTTCAGCCGAACTTGAAGCATGTCTTTCCAAATAACTTTCTCTTGAGTTTTCGTTCATTGAAGCTTGAGAAATAACCTGGATTTGGGTAAATGGGGAGATTGGCGTGCTGGGCACCATCTATTGATGCGATTGAAAAACTACTTGTCGAAGGTCATGGCAAATTTGAATTATCACCAATTGCATCCGAATCTGCTATGAATGACCCAAACAACGATTTTCAACAAATACGACCCTAGCATTCTCTGTCTGTTCTGCTGTGTCGTAGGGCACATTAATTGTTGATTGTTGCGCTATGAGCCGTCTTTGCATTAGTTGATGCCTCGACTCACTTATCGATGACCTTCCCTTTCTTTTTGGCAAAATGGATAGGAATGTTCTCAAAATTAACAGATGTAATATAAGTGTAATGAAAGTAATGCAAAATAGATTGACGAAATCATTACAATCGATCGTTTGTTTAAATTAAAAATTAAAATTAATATTTTTTAAATCTATAAATAATTTAAGCAATCAGTTAGTAATAGAAAGATGTAAATAGAAAATATCGTAACATAAATATGTCAAAAATATCGTCAGTATTTTTTTAAAACTTGTAATACCTTGCTTAATATACAAGATTGTGTTGAGTCTGTTAATAGAAAAATAACGAAAAGAAAGAAAGGGACAAAATAAACGTATTTTGGAGGTTAAACTGCAATTTATGTCACATCTAAAAACAATATATGCCTGTTTTTTGTTATAACTTCGAAGTGTTGTTCTGCTTCTAGTGCATAATAACATTTTTAACAATCATAGAATTAACCCACAACCCACAAAAATATTAATAAATGCCTCACAGAAAATTGGCTGACCATAAACTATAACCAATTATTTCTTACTGTACACAAATAGGTTTTTAATGTTTTGAAAAATACCAAGCAGATGAAAATATTTTCTTTAAACTATTTTTCATTTAATAGCAAAAATGAAAAAAAAAATGGAATTATTTTCAAGAAGTTGTTATTGCTTGAAATTTTACGATAAAGTTTTATTATAACGTCATTAAATAAACAGTTCAAAATGTAAAAAAAAAATAAATACAAGAGAAGTTCAAAATTAAAGATAATATTCACTTAGAAAAAAATTAATACCCCCACCAAGATTAACAACAAATTATGGTTTTCATTTTATGCTGAAATTAAGACGATTGATATCGTTTATGAGGAGTTTTCATTATTAGATTAGCCAATCAAAACTGTTCCTAGTGTCTACACACATTTTTGCTTATATATATATATATATATATATATATATATATGACAATGTATTCTTTAATCAATATACGCTTGCCAGCGCGGTGTTACCTTATCGTCATTGAGACTCTTCTTATCCAGCGGTGTTAAAACGATCGCTTTCCGGAGAGAGTCACTTGGCTTACTATGCGAATGACTCCAGGTTCCGTCAAATAAAAGAAACGGTTTTCCAAAAAACATGTAACATGCCTCAGTCTGTTGGACTTTTTCTTCCTTGGTATATATCCCTGATCGTATCGGCAAGAGTTTCTCAGGTGAGAGAGGAAAGTTTCTTGGCTTTTCAACTAGCTCCCCTCTGTAATTCTTTGGAAAATGAAATGGAGACGTGCCACTTTTGTAGGGATGTGTACGACTTTTTTTTTCTGGCTGGAATGACTGCTAGCACAATGGGATCGGTGTTTTTATGCTCCTTAGTTATTGCTCTCGACCACTCCTAGAGTCGTCTGAGTATAATTTTATAACCGAAATTTGTTTTCCGATTGTTAATTATATTGATCTTCGCTGGTTAATAAACATCATGCGCCCGTACATTTTAGGTGAAACTAAGGCTTAATCAATTCTCCCGTTATTGGTGCTTGCTCCTTGCTTATAGACCAAAATGCAGACAGACACCGATTTAGGTTTTAACGAATTTAAACAGAACAAAGGAGAAATAAATCAAACGCATCTGTACTAGATATGGTAAGAAACGGACAAAGAGAGACAAAGAGGGACAAAGACATGGACGCAGCGAGGGAAATAGAGAAAGGGGATGATATTTAGTAAGAATTAATTGGAAGGAAAGATAACATTTACATATCCTGAGAGATCGACTTTTTTCACCTAGTCTCTTCATTTGTTCTTTGTATCAACAGGCTGAGACATGTGTAAAGTCTCCCCTGGGCAGGTGGCGTGATTTCTTTACTACGGTTTTTAATTCTCCCTCCATTTAGAGAGCTTTTTCCATCTTCGACATCTATCTATTTTAGTTGAATCTTATGACGTAACATTCCAGTTACATCTGGCTATGAGTATCTCTAAACAGTGCTTACGTCAATGATATACACATACACTTGCATCGACTTGAACTATATTACAAAACATGTCTTATTCTGCTACTAATATTTATCTTTATATTACCGTTTCATTAATATTTATTGTTGTTATATTTGTAAATCGCAAGTTATAAATAAAATAAAACAGGGTTATTATTGTTGAAAACAAAAAAAAAATCAAAATTTATACTAGAGTTACGGCGTTTAATTTTAATATGTGGATTTTCAATCGTATGTCGTAAAACAGAAACCGCCAGATAGACAGTGACACCACAAATGTAGTGTAAATAGTATCTCGCTGTTTGTCAGCCCAATCAATCTCTCTCGCATGTTTCTTTGTCTTTCAAATTTTCTGTTTCTGTCTGCAGTTATAGATGCGTACTTCACATGGGAAGGTGACTTTCACGATCGGTAAATTGTCTAATATATATATACTCTTGTTTCTAACTGATTTTGACTAGGGTATCTTCGGAGTTAATTAGTGAGAAGCTAGAATCGTCCCAGGCGCCGATATTTGGCCTCTGTCTTTGACTCAACTGACAAGCTCAAAGTCACTGGTTTTCACGTACGTTTTATTTTTATATCAAGACCTGTGTCATCTTTCAATGGGAACATACAAAGTGTATAAAGCTAGACCAGACAGTAATACCAAGAATAATGATTCACTATTACATTATTAGTTTTAGTATTAGTCCAGAGAATATTGTAAACCCATATTTAGTGATGTTCCGTCAAGAATAATAAGTTTATTTCATGATTTTGTAACTTAACCAGACTGACGTGTAATACAGTGGATATTACTTACAATTATCTAACAGAAAATATGAAACGCCATTGAGAACAGTTACAATAGATAAATCTATAGACCTCAAGATAATCTGCTTGGTTGATGTCGAAAATGGCATTAAAATGTTTGAAAGGAGTGAGAATGGCCAACAAGAAAATAGATTAATATAATAAGTTATATACAATATTAACCGCATCTAAAACAGTTATTTCAATCTAAACGTGACAGAGAAATGTTAGTCCTTAACCTAATTATTAAAATGAATAAATATTTATGTTAGATATATTTCTATGTTAAACATACATCTATAAACTGATACCATTCAGCAAAAATTTTATTACCATTTAATTTTAATTTTTCGTTACGTTAGTTTTCGTTTCAGAGTGAATAGCTATGCCCTAAAATAATATATAAATCCAGCCTGTCTGTTTAAGTAAATGTATGTATGTATGTGTGTATGTCTGCCCCAAACTTTCTACAAAGGCAACGGATTTTACGAGATGAGTAGCGTTTGAGTAGCGTTTGAAGCTTGGCCGTTCTGATGACAAATATCGAAAAAAAATTGCTAAAAACATTAATTCATTCACCCTCAACTGGGCACTTTTCTACAGTGAGAACTCGCTTTTACGGCGATATTTTTGAAAGGTATTCCCTCTTTTCGATAGACTAGCCTTAATTCAAACCATCATCACTTCCGGTTTGGCGATGTACGCAACAGCAAAGATGTCACGTTTTTTTTTCACATTCATTTCCTCCTTCGCGGTACGGGTTCGAGCCGTCCTGCCTACTACCACTTTTTTTCTTTCTTTTGCTCAACAAACACCTCTAAACACCAGGGCAACGCCGGGTACCCAGGTTAAAATATTAAAATTCCGGAACTATCGTGAAACCTAATGCAACTCCTCTTCGATTTTATTCGAATTAATGTAATCATGCTCTAGTTCTATTTTCGGTTCTTTTTCAAATTTAATATGTTCTTATTCTCCTGATATAAACATGCTGAAAGAAGAACCCACGATAAGATGAACAACTTCGAATTTAGAATATAGATATGTTGTCATATAATTGCTACAGCTCGCTATCTCTCAAAAAAGATCGTTTAAAAAATCGACATACTAAATATTTTGTTCGTAAGTTTCCTGCGATCACGAAATCACAACATTCAGATTTTTATAAATAGATGAATATACAAAATCTTGGTAATTTTGATGATCGTCAATTTTTCTCATAAATGAAAGTCAATGCATTAAGAAGAAAAAAAAGTCAATTCGGTTGATGTGTGTGAAGTGCTCTGTGTGATAGCATATAGTGTAAATAGACTTAAATTTTAAAATGTTGCAAAAAATGTAACCAAAAGTGCATAACACTTCATCTATATGATAAAACAATCGTTTTTGTGTATAATTACATAGTTATCTATTTATTTATCTATCCATTTTTCTTTCTTTCTCTCTGTCTTTCTGTCTCTGTTTCCTCCTCTCTCTTTCTTTCTCTCTCTCTCTTTCTCTCTCTCTCATTATAATGCGTCATCCCAGGAGAATTCCCGATTTCCTGCATGCACCTACGAATCTTCGAACGCTCTCAGTTCTGTTTCCCACGACGGGAAGACGTTAACCCCGTGACCCCTAGTCTGGTTTGTGCGCAGAGGCCAGACGTCCCTGTGTTCGGGCTCGCTGGCATAGGAAACGAAATTATATTTCGTTAAGTCTCACAAGGTGACATTAAATTGTCACTTTCACTAAACAATTAGATTTATATGTCAGTTTCATAAGAAAAATAATAAAATTTATAATTTAACACTTCTTTTCAGCATCGTCAGCCCCTGCTGCTCGGGCATGCAATAATACTTAACAAATAACACAATCATAGTTTTCCAGCATTCTCCAGAGTTTCGAGAGTCTTAACTTCCCCTAAATGGGGAGTTCTACCGCTCCTTAGGACCGTCACGTTACATTACTCGTTACCGTCCTTAATCTATTCATTAATTTTTTTTTGCAGGCTTTTCAGCATGCACAAATTCAATTCCGCACGATTTTCTAGTTCCAGTTTAAACTAGGCAGACAAGCTGCTGAGAGATCGTGATTTCAATAATGTGCTTGGCCCAGCAACCAGTAATGAACGTGTGGAACATTAAAAAAAATCGCAATGGTTACTAGAGCATTGAAGATGAAGACGGTCGCGGTCGACCGACTGCAGTTGATAACGCACATTTGAAAGCCTTAATTAAAGCCGATCCTCGCAAAGCCACACGAGAAGTTGCTGTTTTACTTGAGGTCCACTACTTAATAATCGTTCGCCATTAAAGCAAATACGGAAGTAAAACAAGTTGGATAAATGAGTGCTGCATGAATTGAACGATAATAAAAAAATCGTCGTTTTGGGGTGTCTTCTGCGTCCTTTCTGCCCAACAAAAACGACCAATTTCTCGAACGGCTTGTGACTTGTGAATCCTCTATGATACGCGGCGTTGTTCGGTACAGTGGTTGGATGCCAGAGAAGATCCACAACACTTCCCAAAGCCTAAATTGCACATAAAAGTAATGATGATTGTTTCGTGATCTCAATCATAACAACTTCTTGAATCCGGGTGAAACGATTACGGCGGAAAAGTACTGCAGAAAAAAATTAACGAAATGGATCAGAAAGTTCAATG
Organism: Euprymna scolopes; assembly: GCF_053919585.1. Lineage (NCBI taxonomy): Eukaryota > Metazoa > Mollusca > Cephalopoda > Sepiida > Sepiolidae > Euprymna > Euprymna scolopes. Next base: position 120,188,841 of record NC_136484.1, on the reverse strand, counting down.
TATGTGCCCGAGATTAATCAATATGTACGAACCAACTCTACTACATAAGACCGCGCAACTAACCTTACAAAAGCTGAACAAATTAGGCTACGAGACTCTGCCCCATCCGCCATATTCACCGGTCTTATCGCACATTGATTATCACTTTTTCAAGCATCTTATAAAAAATGATTCAAAATGACATCATAGCTTCCGGAACGCCGGATTTCTATGCTAATAGGATAAATAAACTTGTTGCCCGTTGACTGAAGGGTGTCGCTTCTAATAGTTCTTAATTCAATCAATAAAGTTTATTATAGAATTGAACGTCAAAAGCATTATTTTTGTACCAACCTAACACACACACACACACACACATATATATATATGTATATATATATATATATATATATATATATATATATATATTGTAATTAAAAAAAATACTACATATATATATATATATATATTCAGTGGAGGAAAAAGATCTTCGAATACTTTAGAAATTTTATTTTAGGTAGGTAAAAGCCTACAAAAGACAAATGTAGGTATATTTTATTTATAAAGATTAGTCCTATTACTAAATAATAATATATTATATTATTCTTATGATGACAGAAATGAATACATGTTTTCGTTTTAACTGGTGAATAAGTTACAAAATAAAAAGGCATATTTTTTTTTATTCAATACTTTGCAGAATATCCGGTATTGAGTTCTCCATCTAGCAGTCCAATCGTGTTTGTCCACACTGAAGATGTGGACACTTTCCAAGGTGTCTTGTCCCATTCGTCGTAGTATAATATCTTCCAATTTTTACTGACATTTGAGATATTTGACGATGTAATGGAATGTTTTAAATATGATGCTGCATTCTTTTCTTTTAAAACATGTGATTTAATGCTGAGTTTTCTTTTTTAAGTTTTAGTTGTATTTAAGTTTCGTTTTATTAAACATTACGCCTCTTTGCTTGAAAGGTGCTGCTTCTTAAATTTGACGTTGATCTTTGTATATCTGAAGAAGCATCGTCTCATGCAAAATAGGAAAAAAGAAAAAAATGATAAATGTTTATACGAGTACAGAGTATTTGAGTTGCAAAAGTTACTTATAAAATCTAGAGTATTGCCTTTTCCTCATTGATAGGCAGTGACCTGATTTTATCACGACTACCGGCTAAAAAAGCGCTAGTAAAAACTCAGAATGAGTCAACAACATGATCTGTCGTCCACAGGTCTTGTATTTTCATAGCGTTACAAGCAAAATAATTACGTGGGAAAAACCGCAAAGTAATAGAATAAAAACAGCGATTATACTTCTGAATCTTTCCTTTATATGTTTTAGGCCCAAACTTCCTCAACTAAAAAATGTAACCATTGACCCTTGTATTGTGGGTGTCTGGAAGGTGGAACTGCAGATCAACTAGTAGCTGTAACCAACAAGGAGAACTTTAAGAACGGAAACAATCATTATACATTATCGTCGTAAGCTGTATAATTGTATAATAAGTCAAACTCGCTTTACGTATAGTGCCTAGAAGACCTGGATTTAAACCAAAATCCGTTTTTCTACTTTTAGAAACTGAGGCTTAAAACTTAAATCTCGACGTTCAAAACGACGTCAGAACCATCGTTTTACAGAGGTGAGCAATCCGTATCGATTTTATTATGCAGTCTTAGTCAAAGAATTCTCCTGTCATAATCGTTGTTGTCTTCTTTGTTTTCTTGTTATTAAGTAATCGAAGACATAATGTATTATGTAGTCACATATTTCAGTCTACTGAGAATAAACACGAATATTTTTGACAGTTCTTACTAACTCTGATTATACCTATTTGGGAAATAAAATGACGTCAATCCATTTTATTTTACTTATATTACTGCGTATTTGTGTCATGGGTACTTATTGGCAAAAGTTGAAAGCCAACTCTATACAGACTAAATCAACACAATATAGATAGAAGAAAAAGAGGTGCATTCATCATGATCTTCGTGATACATAACTGGCACCTGAAATGAAATTGAAAGAGAATTCAATGATAATAGTTTAACTCTATTTTTCAGTATATCTAATTTTCTTATGTTGCATGCTTCCAAATGCTTAAATATTTTGCCTCTTCCACTCTTTGAGCAATGTTACGCCATATAGTTTTTTTTTAATTTATTCTAGTAATAATTCCCACGAGGTCAGAATATTGATCGCGACCAAAAATTTCAGTAATGTTATTATCAGCTATCTAGTTTTTATACTAGTCGTTGTACTCGTTTAATTTATAACCGGATGCGGTTATGAGGAGGAGGATACGTGAAAAAACTGAAAATTTTGTTTTCCGTCGCTGGCATTAAGTTTTGATAGTGCCACAGGCCGTCGTGACCTCTTTTAACCCCCAGCATCGCCGGGAGGTAATTAGGTCTCGCGCGGAGTAATACAGAAAAAGGGAACCACAACTCATTTTGATTCCCTCAACCTATTTTGATTTCGGACAGCCATAGAGTAAGACGAATATTTTTGCCTCTCTGTAAATGGGAGAAGGGGGCACCCCCTTCCTCAGCACTTGTCAAGACAACTAAGAATAGCTAAGTATTAAAAGTGTAATTAGTATGAATTATCTTTTTATTGTTATATATTATGTAAATTTTATAAATTAAAATAGATAAGATCTTATATATTACAATTGTGTGTCATGCGTTTTAGGTGCCTTCCTCCAAATGTCGAGACGGTCCTAGCATCAAGACGATTCCAGCCAATGGAAACCACTAGAGCGAAGACGTAGTCCTGTGTGAAGGGTCCAGTCCTACTCAACAACCCTGGTATGTCTTTAATCTTCCCCTAAACAAAAAGACATCTAACCGACAGATACTATTGACTGGAAAATTGTCACAGTATGGTGCCGTTTCCAGGACATTTAATGTGACACGTAGATCGGTCAAGCCAAGGACCGACCTATAGGTTTACATTCTGACAAAGAACACAGCAGTGATTGTAGTAAAACTATTACAAATATGTTGAGGATAAGCTGCCCACGCTTCACATGCAATAATCTTATGATATTTCCTTTAGTAACCTACAACAAAAAAGCAAGACAGACAAAGGGACAAGTTCAAAGGAACAGGACCTATATAATTGACAAAGCTTGGCCAGGAACGATATGCCTGTAGAACTGTTCTATGCCGAATGTTATGAAATACAGTTCGCTAATAAAAAGATGTAACACATTTTTAAATATAAGTAAATTCGCTTTTTTTCTATTCAACTTTTTGATTTATCTGAAATATAATATGTTTAAATTTCGCTTTAAACAGGAAAACTAGTATTATGTAAACTAAGTGTAGTAATATGACACGTGTATGCAGGCTTTGAGACTTTACACGACCGGTCGCCACAGTCGATTGAAAATTTCTTGGGGGCAACTAAAATTTCTTTAAGTAAAGAAACAGGAAAAACTAATTTATTTTACGACCCTCAAATATGCGGGGACTTAGCATTCCCTATGTCTCATCACTTGTGAATTATTTCATCTCTAGCTGTGAGGCCGTTGGAATATCGTATTGAAAAAAGAATGGTCATGCTAAAGGTCAACAAGAGGTCAAATTTACACATTAGGCGTGTAGTCAAAATGTCGCCTTTATTAAGCTCTCTTATTTTGAAATTAATTTGGAAAAAATATTCGATGCTACAACTACATACACTTCATGCTTACAAAAGTAAATACGAACATTTGAAAGAGGAAGAAAACGCATCGTTCCGTCAAGCATCCGAAGAAATGATTCTTATTTCTATGGAACAATAATATAAATGATGCTATATAAAGAAACTGGTGTTGTATTTAAACTTTTTGTCGAATATTTACTGAAATGTTTGTAGTAATAACATAGTTGATTGACAAGAGTTAAACAAATATTTTCTTGTTAGATTATACACACGGCAAAATCTTGAATTGTTGTAAAATTATTTACTATTATTGACTGCAACACAGGCATAAAGTCGGACGAGTAAAAATATTTTGGGGCGAGTAAATTTTCCCTCACACTCGACCGGCGATCGAGTCATTTTTTTCAACTCTCAACGGCTGCGTATATATATTTGTATGATTATAAATAGACTTCAACATGAACATATTCTTGAAAAATAAAATATGCACTATAAAAAGTTTACGTTTTAATCAAAATTATTTTACCGGTGCTTCCGGTAAAATATGCAAAGTTTGTTTATATGAATTTACACCCTTTGGGGTCTGGGAGTTGCTGAATAAATCTCCAAGAAAGTATTGCCCCTAAAAGTGTTATTCTTATATGCTGTTGTCAACATTCATACAAAGAAGCACTGTTATATTATAACGACCTATACACGTAGAAGGGAGAAATATATCAACACACGCGCGTCTGATAGTGCTGCTACGAAGTATCAACACAGCACGACAACTGCTTATGAGACGTGGTATAGTTGTGAAGAGTGGAGAAGTTTCAGTCGCCATAATATACTGAATTATAAATATACTAACAACCGTTCCCCCAAAAAATTAAATATCAATATTTGGTTCTTTTCTGTTTAGCTTTACGGCATATAAACATTTTTCGAGTTAATAAATAGTCAACCCTGTCATTTTGGTAAATTGTTTTATGCTTCAGTCCATTATATCTTCAAATATTTATTTACAGGGTTATGTTTGTTTCTTTTCAAATATTTATTTACAGGGTTATGTTTGTTTCTTTTGTCGAGGAGAATTGGTGTATAATTTTTGCTTTGGAGCGCATTCTTACGTCTAGAAAAAGGAAGGGAATAAACTAAATTGCACTATTTGGTTGATTTAAGGGCAGAAAGCCATGCTGATTTGTTGGCACCAGTAAAGAAATTTATGATCTCTTACAATTCTCATATATTTTTAGCAATAACTACGGAGAAAATGTAATTAAATAATTATTGACCTGGATTTTAAAACATAATAGATAATTGGTATGTTCTTCGATCTTAGTATGTACATTTTTTGTATTTATTGCTTTTTGCTCCCTTTAAACGTTTCTTTGTTACTTTTCATTTAGTTTTGCGCACGTATAATTTATTTCTCTTTGTATTTATTACTAAATCTTTGTTCCTCCCATCGTCCTACTGGATATCATCTCGTTCTCAGTAAGACAAACACCATACACTGAAGGTAAGCTGTCCAATTTTTCTTCACTATTTATGTCCTTCATTTATGTACGTCACATTAGGATATTTTGCTTGTTTGACTCTTCTACGAACAACCTCAATACTCTTTTCATCCAATGTTATATCCCACCTCTAGCTTTTTCGTTCTCCGAGTTCTTGTGTCATTTCGTTTCTCTCACACAATCTAAAATTGAATGGCTATACAAGCAATCAAGCACGGAAGCAGTATTAGATTATGCATTTTTTGCTTACATTATAAAAGAGAAAATTATTATGATTAGAATATAGGAGAAATAATTATTCTAACACTGTGTTACATGATATAATTGAAGAAGTACATTTTCCTATAGTTGAAATATATTCGAGTACGGAAGGTATAAACCATAACAAAAATATTCAGGACAAACTATAGTGAACATAAAAATGATTAATTAGATCCAATGCATTTTTCTTTTTTTTTACAAAGGCATCACCACATTATCAAGGCCCAGAGGCCACTCAAGGATAAGGGTTAAAGTGTGTACAGTAGAAATTGGTCAATATAGTAATCATTAGTAATGAAAATTTGGTAAAATTTAATGACTTATATGGAACGGCTCATCAAGAACTTATTTACTTTAGACTTGAACACAGCCATATTGTAGTCAGCCGGAAAGCAGGAAAACGGAAGACAATTCCACAGGCGTGCAGTTCTAAGAAAGAAGCTTTGTTCATGGAATCTACGTTTAGGTTTAGGCACAGATAAAGAGTGGGGGAAATTATTGATAGTGTTTACAGCTAGACGAGTGTTTCTTGTGAAAGTTTGGCGAGGGGGGACCATAGATTGAAGCTCAGTTGAACACTTTCCATGAAAATAACGATACATCAGAGACAAACTCGCAACATCTCTTCTGTGAGATAGAGGTTGCAAGGAGGAGAAAAGGACATCTCCTACGAGGCTACGAAGTCTATTTTGAACTCTATCAAGGCAGGACAAGTCCTTTCTAGCAGCTCCTGCCCAGATGTGGCAACAGTATTCCATCCTTGGACGTACCTGGCTCTTATATAGGTAGAGAATAGCATCAGCAGTGAGATATCTACTGGATCGATAGAAAGATCCCACCATTTTTCCAGCGGCCTTGGCAACAGATTTGATATACGTGTTCCATTTAAGATCGGGAGTAATGGTCAAGCCCAGAAGCTTGTCAAAACTTGAGGCCTCCTGAAGACGAGAGCCATTCATTTCAATTGATGACAAATGTGGATTAGAAAGTTGATGATGTAAAGAGAGAAGCTTGGTTTTAGATGCATTAAAAGTAACCAGCCACTCCTTTCCCCATTGTACTACGTGCTCAAGATCAGAGGAGAGAGAATTGGAGAGAACTTGGTCGTTTACTGTCTTAGATGTGGTACCATAAATGGTAGTGTCGTCAGCATAAATGTCTACAAATGATGTAAGGATGTGATTTGGAAGATCATTAATGTAGATCAGGAAAAGAGTTGGGCCCAGGATGGATCCCTGAGGGACACCGGCATTAATACTGTGAGCTTCTGATTTTTGCCCCTCAACTACTACTCTTATGAACCTATCAGAAAGAAATGATTTAATAATTGAGAAGACTTTTCCAGCTATACCATAGCTAGCGATCTTATGAAGTAAACCTTTATGCCATACCCTATCAAAGGCTTTAGATATGTCAAGAGCAATTGCCCTAGAAAGATTGCCACCGTCGAGAGATTTGCTAATCCTATGCGATATAACTGTAAGGACATCTGCTGTAGATCTAGCAGAACGGAAACCATATTGAGTGTCACTAAGAAGGTTATTTTTGTTGAGATGTTTGATTACTTCTGTATTTAACACAGATTCTAGCAACTTACTCATGACGCACAGGAGACTTATTGGCCTGTACTGAGAGGGGGATGAGCGATCACCTGAATTCTTAAATACAGGGCATACTGATGAGATTTTCCAGGGAGATGGGAAACTATTCTCCTTAAGACAACGTTTAAACAGTTTTGTAAGTATGGGCGCTAATTCAGGTTGAAGTTTTTTGAGTACTATGATTGGAATACCATCAGGGCCAGTTGCTTTACTCGAATCAAGGTTTTTGATTAGCTTCGCAACATCACGTACAGATATACGTATATCACATAGCGTGTTTTCTGATACAGGAGGAAATATTGGGGGTTGGCGGTCTTGGTCGCAAAGGGTAGAATTAGCTGCAAAGTTCTTGACAAAGAGTTTGGCTTTGTCTGATGCTGACGAGATTACCTCAGGTCCATTGATAATAGTTGGGATGGAGCACACGCTTCTGTTCAGGATTCTGTTTGCTATTTGCCAAAACTGGTGGGAACCAAGCCCCTGCTCAGCTACTTTGGACTTAACTGATTGAGCATACAACACTCTTGCGTTCCTTATTACTTTCTTACAATGGTTGCTGGCAGTCCTGAAAACGGCTTTAGTTTCCATACATCTATTACGTTTGAAGCAGTGGAAAAAGTGATTTCTGTGCGCAATGGCAGCAGCACATTCTGGAGAGAACCATGGCTGGCTGTTAGGTATTTGCTGAAACTTTTTAGAGGGTATGAAATGGTCAATACCTACAATTAACCATTCAGTTAGGTCTAATATTATAGAGGACACATCCTTTTTAAACATGGAATGCAGAGGTAGATCATATATAAATGTACGGAAGCTATCCCAGTCAGCCTTAGTGTATCGATATACTGTACGATGAAGAGGTACGTCTGGGGACTTATTACATTTCATTTTTATCTTAATTGATACAACAGAGTGGTCGGAAGATCCAAGAGGCGACAGAACAGAAACTGAACATAGTTCAGGGCAAGTTGTGAGAAAAAGGTCTAGTAGGCTCGCATACTGGCCGTCATTAAAATGCATTCTTATGAATGTAGATCTTACCTAATAATGAGAAAAAACTATATCTTGACATGTTCACATTTATTTTTATAAATAAAACCTAAAGTTGTAATCTATATATGTGTGTGGTGTGTACCTATTTACTTCTATAGAAGAATGATTGGTAACACTAATAATGCATTCTTGTGTGAAAGGCATGAGGGAAAAAATTGGAATGTTCCCGAATCTCTAAGTTAGCTCTAGAGGGACTACCTTGGCATCACATCTTTAAAACTTAAAATAGTTTCATGTAATTAAAATTCTTTGTATAAAATTCTCTAGATTAGTTGATAGAAGTAGTCCTACCTTTCTGTGTTCTCCGACATTAATTTATTGCGAGTGATTATTTTAAAAAAATTTAATGTACCATATTTTGACAATATTTATATAGTATGCATAAAAGTCTCTGAGTAATCCAATGTTATCAGTCATAAATATTTACTTTACCATCAATATCATATTGAATCAAGGGACTCATGAATACTAGTAATATTATATTCCCCATTGAAACTCAAAATACGCAGATCTGGTTTATTCTAGTGACTTTTATTTCCAAGTCGACTTTCCAATTAGCAAAATTGTTTAGTTGGCAAAGTTTTCCTGTATATTTTTGAAGCTTCTCACTGTTACAACTTGTCTCATTTCGATTTGATTTGAATGAAATTGTGTAACGATTTTGCTAACATTTACGCTAGGCGGCGCTGTCGTTGTAGACGCTTCAGTTAGCTATTCTTAAAATAAACAGCGAGTTCCCTTTTTGCAAAACATGTGCGTAGGCTGTCCATTCATTGGAGGATGCGTTCACTTTGCAAGAAAATAACAAACGAATATAAACAACAAATTGAAAAAAGAAAAACTTAAAATATGAAAAATTCAGGGTGGATCTACAACACTACAGATTTGTAGAGAGATGACATCTATTCAATAGAACCGTCTTCGCATTCACTGCTTTGATACGGGCCCGGAATTGGAAACATGCCTTTTCCACAAGCGCCGGCGTGAACTCAGTGGTTGCTCGTAGGGGAGCGGCGATAAGGGGGCAATCAGTGGCGATTAGGCTGTGTTCTGGGAGGTCATGTTGGTGATGTTCTCGATTTATGACCAAAGAAAGTAGTGCTGCGGGTTCACGTCGGGGGAGGAGGGTGCCAGTGAGAAAAGGGTACGCAGTTCAAGCACACTTTCTGAAGCCAAGCCTGTGTCACTTTGGAATTGTGAACAAGCGCCGAGTCTTGCTGTCACATCCAGGATCTATTAACGGTAACCAGATTGCGACAGAGTATTATCACTCTCTTCAGCACATCCAGGTACAGTTTCATGTCGATTTTCAAGCCTCGAAGATTTGAAGTGGTATGGTGTTGCCCTCACATGAAACCACACCAAAAACCATAACCCTGACCGGAAACTTTGTTTGAATCACCCTGAGCATGTCCATGTTATTCATGGTAATAATGCGACGCATTTTCAAGTTACTGGCAATGGTCTGTTGTCATAACTTAGATTGGTATAGAGCTTGAATTGTAAAGCTGCATATATCCGATCTCGCTCCTTTAACAGTGTGTCACTGTCAGACATGAACCAATGCTCCTATTGCTCTTGGAATTGGTACACAACTGGACAACCAATCGATAGTCCCCAACAAAAAAGAGAACCAATTTTCATTCAATAGAAACAGAATCATATCGTTCTTTTTTAGGGCGACAATTCTATCTTTCCACCCCGTATATTTTCTCTTTTTAGTACAATGTAATATAAATGATCAATGTGTGTATATTTAATTCGCAATATATCTTTCCGTCTATCAGTCTCTCTGTCACTTTCTCTTGCTTTATTGATTGTTATAACTTTTTATGTTTAACAATAAGAAAACACCTCTCTGTGTTCATATCTGCCTCTAGAAACGAAGACATATTTATGAGTGCATCCAAAATATAAATGAATTCACATGTACACATGTATGTGAACATACTGGAAGTATATTTGAGTCTTTATCTGTGTTTTAAACCATAACGACTCTTTGCTAACAGGTTAGAATAAACGCACTTAAATCTATTTGATAAGTTATTTGATAATATTGCCGGCTTTTTTTAGAGTTGAAGAATTCAACTGGATTGTATGATTCGGTATTTCACACTTTTCTTTGGAGTTGTAAGGCCTTGCCTGAGTATGAAAAATAGGGCACGAGTTTAATAGGCAACAATTCTGAATATATATACTTACTTATATATTGGAGGATTATATTCTATGTATATATAAACCTCAATGCATGTTTCTATCTGTGTCATGTGTGTGTTTACTATAGAAATAAATGTAATGACTTTAAAGTTATATTCATATGCAACATTTACAAAAGGGGATAAAAGAGTCAATTCTATATTGTATAGTAAGTAATATTTTGTAGGAGAGTCAAAACCGAAAAAAAAGGACCTGTGTGTCATCAGCGATAACCGAAGTCAAAATATAACCTTCCAGACTGATCTGTCAATCCAGATGTCTAAGAAAACTTCAAACAATAATGTTGTTTAATTTATCATTTGCATTAGCACATGCTCAAAAAAGACGAGTATATTCGACCTACCGGACAAAAGTTAATATTTCTTTTCTATTTTGAGCCATTAGTACTATTTTACTGGTTAAATCCAAATCGAAGCCCGTTATAGGGTCAAATTTCAACTTTGTTGACTTAATATTGACAGAGGCGTTTGATAGAGTCTTTTAACACACACGCCGACAAGGTCACGTATATATATATATATATATATATATATATATATATATATATATATATATATATATATTCGTGCGCTAGAAGTTTTTGATGTTCAATTTTACGCAATTATGTAGAATGCAGAATGTGGAACCTATGCAGGAAAAGCATTCAATGCAATAGTGAAATGAAACTAATAATCTAATAAGAATAAACAATCAATTAAATCACGTTTTAAGAGTACGTTACATATCTTTTATGTAGTCACTCGCATATCCCTGATTAAGTATACGAAGAATTTCGTTTAAATTAGTAGGCTTTAAATATTAATGTAAGAGAGAGAGAGACAGATAGAGAGAGAGAAAGAGAGAGAGAGAGAGAGGACGGGGGATAATAGGAGAGAGAGAAGGAAAAGGAGAGCGAGAGAGAAAAAACTCGATCTTATATAGATATAAATAAACACTTAACTCCGAATCTTTTGTATATTTCCTAGAGAGAAAAATAAATGCCATTTTGATTCTCTAAGAACCCCCCTTACATAACGGAGCTATTGGGACTTAACAAGTTTTACATTTCAGATATATCTTTATGATTTTGATTGGAATCTATAACAGTGTATATATAATGGACAATCAACAATTCCCACACTATCAAACAATCACGAGGTTGTTTGCTTAGCAACCGAGAAGGCTAACATGCTTGCCAGTCGGTTCGCCTCCAACTCCACACTAGACCCTGCAAACCACTCTCTCCCTTACTTTCCTTTGCGGACAGACGCCACACTAGACGATCTGTAAATCACCCCATCTCAGGTTCATGCCATCATAAAAAACCTTGACACTTACAAAAGTATGCGGACCTGATCTCATACCGGCTGTGCTATTAAAATGTGCTCCGCCGAAGTAGCGCCAGTTCTCTCCAAACTTTACAACAAATGCCTTAAGGAATCTTGCGTTCTTGCCTGCTGGAAAATTGCTCCTGTGGTACCAGTTTTCAAGAATTCTAGTGAAAGAACTGACCCATTAAATTACCGCCCCAATTAGCCTATTCCCACTTTTTGCCAAAATATTTGAGTCCATTATTAACCAAGCTCTAGTCCATCACCTTACAGATGCTTAACTTCTGACCGACCAATAATACGGATTTAGGCAAGCCCGTTCCACGGCAGACATCCTAACTGTAATCTCTGAACGTATATACCATTCCCTTGACAAAGCAAGGGAGAGTAGAGCGGTAGGTCTAGATATATCTAAGGCTTTTGGCAGGGTATGGTACGAAGGTCTTCTCAGGAAAATCAGATCATAGGGTATCACTTGAAGAATCGTTAACATAGTGAAATCCTTCTTAGAGAAAAAGAAAAATCCAGATTGTCTGTGAAATGGGCATATATGCTGATGACACCACTCTTTATAACTGACACGACAGGAAAACAAATGAACACATATCTAGAGAAATGACAAAAACACTAGCGGATGACCTCCTATCTTAGTGGAATGGGAACAAAAATGGATGGTCACATTCAATGCTGCTAAGACTAAACTTGTTTCCTTCAATAACTACAAGAAACCTTCTCTACCACCAATAGCAATGGCCAAAGACTCTTTATCTGAAAGCACATCCTTTAAACTCCTCGGCCTAACGTTCACAGGAAACATGAGTTGGAAAAATTACATTGAGAGCATTGCCAGAAACGCTGCGAAGAAGGTAGGTTCTCTCTACCATGCTAGAAAGCTACTAACGCCCGAAAGTATACTGTGCCTCTATAAGGCCACCATTCGCCCATGTATGGAGTATTGTTGTCATATTTGAGCTGGTGCATCTGCTACTAGTCTCTCACTCCTAGACAGGATTCAAAAGAAAGTCGCTAACCTAATAGGTCCTGAACTATCATCTAAGCTTCAGCCTCTCTCCCATCGACGAAATGTAGCATCCCTCTGCCTGTTCTACAAGTATTTCAATGGTGAATGTTCTGATGAACCGCAAGCACTTGTTCCTCCTCGACGTAAGTACCCCCAACAAGCAGCAAAATCCCATCCCTTCACAGTTGAGATCCCTAGATGTAAGAGAGCCGTGTACTTCAGTAGTTTCTTCCGCAAAACCGCTGCACTTTGGAATTCCCTTCCGATTTCCTGCTTTCCCAACTGTACTGATATGCAGAAGTTCAAGTGTAACTTGAACCGACATGATGCTGACCAACTCCCCACGTAGTACCCCTGTAGCTTTTGTCCCTGATAGTAGCCCCCAACAACAAAGTGGCAATGTGCCTTGTTTGTGGTGAAATTGCAATAAAAAAAAATATGTCCAACATGACTGAAGAAAACAAATCACCAATATCCAGTTTACCATTTATTTACCCCCAACTCACACTGATACTTGGGGCAAAAGCCTTTTAAACTTAAACTACGTATATCCAAATTTGATGAAATTTTAAACAATATGTAAGATAGTAATTCAGAGTATTTTACAATATTTCATCTACTACGCCAGCAGGAAGAAAACATTAAAGTATGTCTTTATGAAAATAGTGGAAAAGTATAAATTGATATCCTCAGGAACGTCAGTTTGACATTCTCTTTAATATAATTTGAGTTTTATTTTTGTTCTAAACTTTGATAATAAAACCTTAATAGATAATGCTTTCATTAGTAACATATTTCGAGTTTTCACAACGATGTACTCTCAAAACGATTATGGTGTTCGCTGATGTGGCAAGTGATCAAGGTTTAATACGCGGTGGAGTAATACTAAAACACAAAACATTGTACCAGGCATATCTTTAGACTCAGTATTATAAAGTAAGAGTCAATGATAAGAGTGGCGAGCCTTTAAAATGATAGGTGACTTTAGTGTGTAGCAATTAATGAATCGAGAGGCTTCGAGTCGCCATCAACTTTGGTCAAACATTTTGATTTTTCTGACGATTTCAGATCATCTTCTTAGCATCATCTGACAATATATTAAATAATTCTATCTCATAGTAAGGAATTTGTGAATGTATCTTTATAGAAATGCACTTAGAAAAACACGTATATGATTTTACTGAGCCAACCTTATTAATATTTGCCATCTCTGGTTGGTTCCCACGTACGCTACAACCGCATTCACTCTAAAGATCACTTCATGCAATTTTATAGTTGAATTATTTCATTATTTATTGGATTATATTATTCAGCCATTTAAATGTCGATATCCCAGCTGGAATTGTCGTGTCATCTCGCGTCTGTGAGTCACAATTTCTGAGGCTTAAGTCTAGCCGGAAAAAAGTGTGATAAAATTAAGTTATCTGACGTTACTGCAAAGCATGACTCTTATATCACATGCTTCTACTTTTCAATAGATAACATGTTTTGGCAAGAAAGAGGTTTCCAAACGAAATTATGATTAACTTAATTATTTCCAACACCAAATGGCCATATAGTTATAGCTAGTAATTCACCGCATCAACCGTAATATGCATAGCTTTTAAGATAGTCACAAGTGTTAGGCAATTATATCAATGGTGTTTACTTGATGGTCATTGCTCATCAAGGTTCTTGAACTACTCCAAGATGGGTTAATTAGTGCTAAGTAAACGGTGAGGCATCGTGATATCAGTAATGTTTTAACGGGTAGGATTTAATTATATAAGTTTGCAATTCAACAAAAATTTATTTACATTAGAATTGAAAACGAATATGCTATAGTTAGCAAGGAAATAGCCCCAGCGTATTTTATTCCACTGTTTTAGAATAAACATCGTGGTAGTTAGCCAAACATTTCTGCGAATGTTTTATTGGTGAACCATATATAAAAGCTCAATCATGCGCCTGACAAAAAATAACGAATTAGATCATCTCGACATCTATGATAGAAAAATAAATATTTGATCTCATATACTGCCACTAATTATTTATGATTGTGTGTATAAATTGTATTTTTGTAATTACCCCGATCGAGACATCTATAAAGTTTATTTATTAAGTTATGTTTCTTGTACTTTACGTTGAATTATATTCTTAGTATTAGTAATAGATTAAGCGGTGAAGTATACAGCGCTGTTAATTTTTTAAGTTTACTTATTTAACAGAAAACATCGTGATTGTGGCAAGATTCATAGGGGCAACCTTAGCGTATACTTGGACAAGATATGTGTTTAAATTACATATAAAAACTTGTATGTTAAGAGAATCGGAGAAACAAGGACGAAATATGGTAATACAAAGACAAATAGCCCGAGTAAAGTACGTTTCAAACTAAATAATATTCCAGCATCTAGCGATCTTTGCTGTGAGATTTTGCTGCTTGTTCGGGGGGGGGCGAAGTTATTTTTATTGAGATGATTTGATGTTTTCCATGAAGTTTTAAGTGAGAAGATGGATAGATTATCATTTATAACACTGGTACGTTCTATAAGCTAGAGTAAAAATGACCATAGCATAATGAAAAGAAAAGAGTAATTCGAGAATTACATAAAGCGGGATATTGTACTATATTTCGAAGAAAAAATAAATATAATTCACTTCCAATAAAATAAAATGCCACTGAAACATAGATGACTACTATATTATGGAGACTACTATATTTATAGAGACGTGCAAGAAGACGTTTGTTCATTTTGTATGTTGGGATAATCAGACATGAAAAATGAGAAGGAAATGATCACAATGTTATCAGTTTGAGAAAAACGGCTCGTGGAAAAGATGACTCTTCGAGATCTGAAGATTTCTAGAGTAAAAGTGCGTGATTTTACTGATTGTTGGATTATCGATAGTTATTTTATGCAATAATTAGTCGTAGTACCTTACACTGAAGATTCTTGTACAACTTACACAGTGATACAACATTGCAGCGATGGGAAAGATGCTGAAGCTGGTTAGACATTTGCTGCCTGTTTACTTTTGTTTAGTTTTTCTTCAATCGTGCACATGAGGACGAGAATAGCGACTGGTGCACCAACTTAAATGTGACAACAATACTCAATGAATGGACATTGATGTCGTTGTAAAGATATACTATGTGTCAGGTGTGAGAAGTGTTTTAGTCGGGCAGAGAGAGCCCTATTTTTGTAGTATATGTATATGTATGTATATGTATATGTTCTAATTCATCTTAACTGTGTATGTAAACTCAAAGGTTTTGGATACTGGATTCTTGTGTAGTTGCTATTACCCATAGGTATTATTTAATGGCAATGTTTCGTATACCTGTTAAAAGAAAATAACATTTATTTTAGTAGCATCAAATACAATTTATAGTCAGTAAGCTTATAATACTATGAATTTAATGAATTCCAGTGACATTGCTCCCAAGGCAATATATGGTCTATAATATACGGTATCCAAGACGGCGTCTCTCTTTTTTTACTTAAATTTTTTTCATATGTAGAGTTATTATTCTACTGTGTCATGTGTTCATATATTTTGTATTAATAAAATTTCAATAGAAATTTTGAATTTTAAGATTAACAAATAGACTATAATTTATAATTAAACGGATATAACCTATTCTT